>NW_007255712.1:1991957-2091514 GCF_000164805.1 Carlito syrichta
AAATAAATAAAGTCATGCTCCCTTGGGAATCAGGATACTTGCTGGACAAGTAGAACTTCAAGGGTGCCTTTTCCATGTCGAGGCCCAAGCTCTTACTGGGAACAAGGGTCGCAGCAATTGTTAGGTGGAAGCAGGGAAGAGGAGTATGGAGCACCTGACCAGAGGAGGTGACAGGAGGCAGGACCACCTATGAGTAGAGTCTCCAAAACACTCCAAAACTCTATCATCCCACAGGACTACAAAACACAAATTCAAAGACAAAAGTACTAAGAATTTCCAGATGGTGCCTACATAGAAACCCCAGGCATAAGACCCTCTGTGACTACCCTAGTCACATATCCATGAACCTGACCCTTCATGAGGCAAAAGTATCTACCATCTCTGATTGGATCTGCTTTATCTATTCTACCACCTATGGACTCACTGGTATGGTTGCTTTTAGTTCCTGATGTTGATGTGATCTTTGCAAAGAAACCCAAGCTTTTCTGTCTGCCATTGTCCTATACCTAGTTACCCTCAACTATACTCAAATTGCTCTTGCTACAGCAATTTTTGTTCCTAAATACTATGTCACAAATTCCTGCAGCACAGTGACAATAGGAGGTACAACACTCCTTTGAAACCTTATTCAATGATTGACATTCCTTTCTCATCACTCTGTTGCTGAACGTCAGGGATTCAACATAGGTCTGGTTGCTTGCTGCACAGAATGCCAGTCACTGAGACAAAAAGTATTTCCAGGGAAGAAAGGCTTGATGTGGGTGACATCAGCTTCACCATCAAATCTGTCTCCCCACAACTGACTAAAGTTAGGGGTTTATATAGTGAGGAAGAAATATAATTAGGGAGGGGTAAGGAAGAGGAGCTGGTCAACAGGCAGCTGTTGCATTTCACTGAATGAATACGGTGATCAGGAAAGTTTTAGTTCCTTGATACTACCTGGAAGGTCTGAAGGTTGGTTTCCTAAGAAAGAAACTCAGATAAGACAAATGTAAGTTTCTCAAACTTATATTCTATGGGAAAATTGGGCTGGTTTTAACTCCAGTGGAAGAAGGTGAAGTTTGAGAACCTGAGAGTAGCTTGGACAAAAAGCTCTATTTTTCTCCTCTAGGTAAATCTCCTTATCTCAGACTATTAAAAACACCACCAAGAAAGACCAACCTACCACCTGTTAATCAAGTTGGAGATGTGCTGTGAACAGTTTCACAAATTACAATGGCCTAGGAGAGTAAGAGGCCTGGACCGAGGGGTTAGGGAGTCTTCATCTGTCTTGATCATCTCTTACTGAAACAGAGTCTAAAATGCCATGATACTAATTAGTCCAATATGACCTTGGCGCAAATCATTTCATCTCTCTCTTATTTTTCATCTGTCAGAAAACAAGTTGAAACTAAGGTTCCATCTAGGTTCAAAAGTGTACAATTTCATGAGAGAAAATAGAAAGGACAGAAGAAACATAACCTGAAAGGTCCTTTTCAAATAAACCTGAAAATGCATCTTTCATTATATCCTTTTTTACTTAGTCTGGCATGGATTCCCCAGTGTGTCAGTTGAGGTTCTCTGGAAAGCAGACACTGAGACAGAGATAGCCGTGCAAGAGGGTGGGAGTGAGGACCAAGAGTTGGTAGTATCTGTGAAAGACAAAAGAGAAGGAAGCAAGGCAGGCAGGAGAAGCTCTCAGACACAACATAGATCTGACACTCAGGAAAGGAAAGGAAAGGAGCGAGAAAGCAGAGAAAGGCAAGAAAACCCTGAGAGTGCTGCAGACTACAGAAGTCTCTGCTAACCCAGTGGAGAACTCCAGAGGAAAGAAATGCAAAGGATATGTTCAAGAGGCTGGAGAGAAGGGGATGATTTATAACAAGGCATATGTGTAGGGTGTGGAGAATTATTTGGGAAGACTTTGGCCTCAGGTGAAACACTTCAGTGGCTCCTGAGATGCTACAGCTGGAGGTGGTTTCTAACTTCATTCTCTGCAGTTTAAGCAAGTCCTTTCTTGAAGGAGAGCCTCAGTGCGCAACTTCATGACTGCCACATGCAATTGCATTCATTATGGAAACAATATATGGGTGTTAGGAAACCAGGTGTTTTTGTCAGAACCCATCACAGACATGTCTAGCTAGGGAAAGTTCATTGCCAATTAATGAGTATTAATGATATAATTAAGTGACAGTTTAAATAATTTTTTAAAAAAGATATGGAGTAGAGAATTTTAGAACTAGAAGTAATCTTAGAAAACACATGGCTCAACCCTTTCATTTGACAAAGAGAAAACCAAGGCTCAAAGGAGCAAAGTATCCAAGGCCACCAGTGGTTGGTTAGCACAAGGGCAAGGAATGGAGCCAATACCATCTCACTCCCAATCCAGGTCTCTTTTATTTTTATTTTATTTTATTTTATTTTTAGTTGGAGTCTCACTCAGTCGCCCAGACTGGAGTGCAATGGCCGCTTCCGGCCACCACAACCTCGACTTGCTGGGCTCCGCGCTACCATGCCCGGCTGATTTTTTTTTATTATTTATTGTAGAGATGAGGTCTCACTGCCCAGGCGAGTCTCGAACCCGCGGGCTCAGGCAATCCACTCACCTCAGCCTCCCAAAGGCGCGGGATTACAGGCTGAGTCACCGAGCCCGGCTCTGGGTCTCTTTTAAAGGAGATGAACAGGAGGAAAAAAAAGATACTTACTTCACCAACAGTTCAGACTTTTAAAAATATATTTAGAATTAGGAACAACAGGTCTGTCTGATTAAAGCTGACACTGATGGAAGAGGCAGGGTAACAAAAATTTGGAACAGAATTCAGCACCACAAAACTTTTGTAGGGCGAGGCGTACTGATAAAGTAGGCAGGTTAGAGTAGGGGTTTGCAGGGCTGTACAAAAATTTCAAAAACCATTAACAACTCTTACAAACCAACATCTGCAGCAGCCTACATCCCTTCTATCAGGATACTTGTGGCTGAGAACGGGCCACCAAGTAGGGACATATCTGGGGAGCCCCCTGGAACATGCACACTAATAGCCAAGTTGACCTAAGATAACCTGTCTACAAGGGGCGCTAGACCAGAAAGGGCAATTACAGCAAGACCTCAAAAAGCAGACAGCACAGGCCTTCTCCTTGCCAAGTGTCAGCAGTATCTCCAAACTAATATACATATGCCCCCCAGATTTACATAAGACCACCTAAGAATCACCCATAATCTCCTAAAATAACTCCACCTAACTCAATCCTTCGCCATGAAAGCTATAACTCAGCATCAACTGGGAACAGTAGCTCTGAGTTGCCTTGTCTGCTTTCCTTTCTTGAGCATGTGGTCCCACTTTGCTCAATAAATCTTAGAACCTGCTTATCTCCCCTACATGTCTATCTGTGAATCCTTTCCAAACAAGATCCCGACACTGATCATACCCACCACTGGTTACAATATCGCTTGGTCTCTGGTGTGTAAGGAGTTAACACATTGATGAAATTGCTTCAGATTTTATTTATTTATTTATTTATTTATTTTGTTTGTTTGTTTGTTTTCCACTTTCCCAAACTTTATTAAAGAAAAAAGTAATTGGTGGTGAATCCCTGCAGCAAGTCAATTTTCTGGGATTCTTCCCTTGAAAATGTGACATTTGATTTCCAAACATATGCCAAAAGTGTACATGGCTCCCAAACTGTACTAAGTGAGAAGCTGAAATCCTGAAGTGCTCATCTTTCAACTTTCCCCAGTCTGTGATCTGTCTTTAGATCAGCAATAATTGCCTGAACAGCTGCTATGGCTTCATTAATTTTTGTCTGTAGCTCTCTGAGCTCTTCTATGTGTAGCAACAGCTTAGTTAAGACCTGCGTCTCCTGTGTCAATGCCAAGAATTTGTTTGTCTAAAGCATCAGGCATGCCCTCTTTTGTTTGATTTGCTTTAGCAACTGCATCCTGTGTCAAGTACTCCTGCACCAAAATGTGAATTGCCTTAAGCATTACCAGGTAATCATCATGAAGCTGGATCTGAACAAGGTTAGTCAAAGCCATCACACCGGCCTTAAAATCAGGATTATTTACCTTCAGATTGATCAATGGCTCCGCATTTTTAGTTGCATTGTTGGCACTTTCTGCATTATCAGGTACTAGGTCCTTGTATTTTTCAGCATTATCTCCATATTCAGGTCTAACAGCTAAACCAGGCTTCTTGTCGATCTTGAATCTTAGGATAGTTGACATCTCTGAGATACCTTTCAAAGAATTTAGGCCAGTCACTGCTGTGGATGTTTCTTAAATTACCTGTCTTCAATCTTGTAGTGTCTGATTTTCTGGTCTTCAAGCCAAACGATAAAGTTTCGAAATTGTGTTTCATCTCTGCAGTTGAAACTGGCCGGGTTGTGGTTGTCAAGGGCTTGCATCTCAACATACCCCGCGGCCTGCCTCAGTCCCCCAGGCCTTCGTCGGGAGCAGAGAAGCAATGACTAAATTGCTTTAGATTTTATTTAGCACACTTTACCTTTATGTATTTGCATTCACAGCTCCCTGGAAGATGTGTACCTTGTCCACCAAAATTTTAGGCTCCTTTTTTTTCCACTGTATGACTCCAAGACTTCTGTTAGTTATTTCTCTTTTCTTCCTGATATTGATAGTTAACATGGCTATCTGATTTAATTAAAGCATTTAAGTAACTAGAATAAACATTCTGCTTTCATGAGGCATAGATTTAGAACAATGAAAACTGAGCAATCACCTCTCTCTTTAGATAAATGAAAATAGGGTAAGGGAAACCAAAAAGGAAAGGGAAATACTCTGTTCTTTACCTGCTTACCAGAGATTGAGCCCCTTAAAGTAATCCTCAGCATGCTACTCATTTGGAGAAATGTATGGATGATAAGATGTACTCAGTACGACTCTTACTTTGAGATCATCATAAAAACAAACATTTTTCTAGTGAGTCTTCTCCACTTTACAGTATTTGTAATACAGCAAATAGTCATAGCAAATAGCAAATTGTCAGGTAATAAAATTTCACAGCAGCTGTTACTAGTTGTTTTGAACAATAACTAGTTATTGTTGTTGTTCAAAAAAGTTCTTTTACAAAAGACACGGATACTTACCTAAAAATACCTAAAAATATTTTACTGTTTCAAGGACTAGGAAAAATATATAGTACCAGGCTAAGTAACTTGTTGGGGAATGTCTCTGAGAATTTTATAGCTTTGATATGACTTTTGCTGTTATATAAAATGTAACTCTGTGTCTCAGAAGACCACTTGGTTGATGGTGTTCCTCCCTTCTTCACACTTTGATCCTGGGTGCTGTCTCTAGGCAGAAAAGAAGTAGAGAACAACTCTCTCCTATCAAAGCACTTAGATTCAAACTGGAAATACAGACCATACACAGGAGATAGCTGAAGAGTTAGTATACCCTGCTCTTTATGACCCTGGGGTCTACTTACAGCTGTGCTGTTGCTTATATCTAGATCAAATGAATTTTGTTTATACCAGAAGGGAGAAATTCTCCATCATATGCAATCAAATCCTAACAGAAACACCTGAAGCAAAAAAAAAAAGAAAGAAAGAAAGCAAAAGCAGCTTTACTATCAACTCACCCTTAACTGAAACATCCATCTCAATTCCAACTCAGGTTAACACATAGTCGCTGGCAATGTCCTCTGGGATAGTCTGCACATCCTCTGGAATTCAGAATTTCTAAATGGATGCCTAGGTAAAGGTAGAGTACCCAGGCAGCCTATGCTTTAAAGGACTCAATATGAAAAAGGCACAGTAAAATAAATCAGCTGGACTACTTAGTGGTAAATGCCTCATTTTCTTGTTGTGTTTACCCTTCTGACCCAACAGAACAGTAATGTATATCCTCTCGTTGCATTCTTAATAAGGTTATTTACACTGCATATCCAATGAGTTTGTGCCTTATGCAATAAATTTTCAGGTCTGAAATGTGTGTGTGATTGTAGACATCATTATTAGAGGAATTAACCTTGTAAATGAGGAGCACCCTTACTGAAGCTCTGGATTTTGATTATTCACAAGTGACACCAGAATATAGGCAGTTTTCTGATAAATTATAATAACCAGCTTTACAAAATACCACTGACTATATGAATAAGTAACAACATCTTGGCAACAAGTGGAGAATTCTGAGTTCATTTTTTAAATATCTATGTACTGGTTTGCAGTTTTACCTCGGAAGAAAGAAATATTAATATCTCTGATACATACAAGGAGTGACCCCCCCCAAAAAAATGAACTTATCTTTTGGAGGGTGGGCCTCTTGTAATTAATATCTCTGATACATACAAGGGCCACTTGCAGTCTAGGCTTCTCCCGGTAGGCAAGTGTTCTAGGAACCCACCAGCATCGGTGTACCAGCTAGTGTTGTGAGAAGATGCATTCAGTTTCAGTGAATTTTTGTTCTTGTTGTTGAACTTCTTTCAGTGTGTTTACCCACTTCATGATGGGTAATTTACAATCTTACCTGTCCACACTGCGCTGAATGTTCAGCGGTTTTTGACCAAAAACAACATGACCCCAGTGCCTCACCCTCCCTATTCACCTGATCTCTTCCTGAGCGGCATATTTTTGTTTCCTGGATAGCAAAAGTCCTTATTTTGCCAATGTGGGGGAGGTGAAACTAAAAACGGCAAACGCACTAAAAGGCATCTAAATTAATCAGTTCACAAATGGTTTTCCACAGTGGAAAAAGCATGTCTTTTTCTAAATATTTTATTTTAAAGATGTGGTGTACAATTCAGAATTATGCATACAAGTGGACGGAAAAAGCATCTTGATAGGTGTATTGCTTCAAACAGAGAGTACTTTGAAGGCGACTAAGTTTAAACATGCAAGAATACATGATTTTTTATGAATAAATTCCGGTTTCAGGAAGTCCCACTTTGTAGAATGAAAGTCTTGTTGGTCAGTAGTAATATGTATTATGAACTGGTTGGGCTGAGCAAAGCTAAAAGGACAAAGAGAGCAGCACCGTCTCAAGCCAACCGCTTGCTACTCAGAGTCCCCAGTCTGTCCCCAGAGATTCTATTACAACCACAGCTAAGACACACCAGGATAAATTAGAAGTTTATCAATTTCTTGATTTGTTAAGAGGTTACAGAAATCTAAGGGCATGATGAAACTACTAAGTTAAGGTTCAAATACAGGTTACTAGGAATCGAAGAAAAAAAATGAATGTTTTCTCACTTAGATTAAAACCTCAAATATATTATTTGACTTTAATTCCAATCAGTTTTCTAATGAAGAAAAGTCCCTGAGAATTAACATGGGACTTGTAGATTTTTCCTCTGCTTCTCTCTCAGTCAGTTCATGGAAGTTATTTCCTCCTTTTTTTTTTTGTACCTCAAAGAGTCACAAGGGGAGAATATTTCAGAGTCTATAATTGAGATGAATATTAAAAATTTTTGCTAACAGCTTAGAAGCAAAAATTAACCTATCTAAGGTTCTTCCAGCCCATATATCAAACCCAACTACCATGTGTAAGTACCAAGAAGTAGATGGACAGAGAATTTCCCTCTCTCTCATATGAATACCTACAGAAAGTGTAGCATCCACAAAATAACTATACATTCCACTGCAGGTGATGGCATAGGTGAGGTTACAAGCATGCCCCTATTAGTGAAAACTGTACAGCTAAGATTTTTACATTTTGATGTCTGTAAATTATATCTCACAAAAAGAACTTTAGACATTAATGTAAATCTATATATATAATAATAATAATATATATATAATAATAATATAATGTAAATAATAATATATATAATGTAAATCTATATATAATAATAATAATAAGCCAAATGATGAGTCCATATAGGTACATCATACTATTTTATTGACTTTACATAGGTTGAAACTTCCCATTAAAAAATGTTTTAAAAACTCTCATTGTTTTAGATTCTCTATCCCACACAGCCACAACTTCTAACAATGCAAGGATCATGATTAAAATCCACTCATATCTTTGACATTTAACAATGCAGACTGAAGATCCTTCACACAGCCTTACCTGAAGGAAACAGCTTGGCATTTTTTAACCTCTAGGTCTTTGCTTAAATAAAGCTGGGACATTAAAAAAGCTTTCTCATAGTCATCAAATATTATGCTATTGCCTTATAAGTCAGAGATACCAAATAAGAAACTCTGCACAGTTAGGACTTCTTGGGCCCATGGAGTTGTATCTATCTCTTTTCACTACCTTAAACAGACTGAACCTACCCAGATTTATTAATGTCTCCTCACTTCTAAGTTAGCCTTTATTAATTCTCCCATAATGTTTCTAAAATTCTCAGATTAAGAATGCTCAGCTTATGTACTATTACATAGCATCCACTTAAAGCACTGATATATCTATACTGCTTAGTGTTCAAGCTTTGGTACTATTGAAAGCGAAGGTGAAATTGTAAGCAGAGATGTTTTCATATTACATGCGAAAAGGTTAGTGCTCAACAAATATCTGGTAAAAGGGTAAATGATGGAAGAGATGTTTAAATGATTAAAGAATTGTCTAATGGACTTCAAAGACAGAAAATTTTTAAAAACAAAAGCATTTTAAAGATTTTATAGCTAGGGTCACTAGGAAGCATTTAGGAATTATTGTGGGCTAAAAAAAAATCCATAATATATTAAGGCTTTAAAAAAAGTACATATAAAGAACTATTGGTTTAAAAGCTACTAAGAAGAGTAATCATATCTCCAGAGGAAATTACCTTTGCTACAACACATGTATTATAAGGATAGCCTTACTTTGTTTAATTTGACTTTAGTGAAAACTGGTCTCAAAAGATCTAAACTTCAAAACCTAAAATGAGACAAAAAGGTTTATAGAGTCTAAATTAGCTGAATAGTTATTTTTTATTTCCCTTTTACTATCACATGTGTGCCAAATATTAAGTAGCAACAGTTTAAGAATTTAAATAATCCTAACCACTCATCAACCAAGGGACCTTGTCAAATCTGTAATAAGTATCCTACACCATGGTTTTCTTTTCATCACAAAAAGTAACAACTCAATAATTATCAACATCAAAGGCCAAACCTAATAAATTAAAATTTAGGCAAAATCAGCTGCTTTTGCTCCTGCCATAACTCAAGGAACCTTACTGCCCAATCCTTCATTTCAAAGAACATCAGTCAGTAAATGCTGTCTTCCACAAAACAGACCCAAAGAAGATTTCTAAGGTATCTTGTGAAGACAACCCTCCAATACAATGGACTGAGTGCCATAATATGTAAAACATTCAGAAGATCAGAACGAAAGCTTCCTCACACTGTATGAACTTCATATGCATCTGTTGAGACACTTAGCTTTGCAACAGCAAAATCAAAATTGTACAGGTCTGTCAAGTGTTACTTTGCCACAACATGAAAACATCAATAATGACAGTCTAGGAATTTTATTTCAGCAGTCTTTTTATGTAGATATAGATATATACATGTGTATATACACACCATATATATATATATATATATATATATGTATATGAGAGAAAGAGAGAGAATCTCCACACAGTTCATTACAGAGGAAGTATACTGCAGCCAACATGACATACAGACTGACCATATAACCCCAATTTTCTCTCATTGGCAACATTTTGACACTTTTTTCCTTCAGGGCTATCGCTTGTTTTCTTCTTAGAGTCAATTTAGCAATGAATTGTAATGGAAATTTTGCCCTGAAAATATTTAGTCATGGGTGCAGTCGGTTAGAAAACAGCTAATGAAGCCAAGGTCACAGGTTTGGATTGGTTTGAAATTCACATGGAATAAAAATATTCCACACCTGAAATCAGGTCAGTAGCCTCATGCTGAAGTAGCATAGGCCAGAGGGAGACTGGTTTGAAGAGTAGCGAGAGGTCCAGATCCTATTAGCAGTAATGGGCAGTCAGCAGCATGACCATTCTTCTTGTTTGTATTTTTGTATTAGTACGTGTGAGTTGCTGTATTAGGTTTGGAATTAGGAAGAAGGGTGGGACAGCATCTCTACCCTTGAGTACCACACTATTCAAGTGAGACAAATAAGACACATAAAAGAGATAAATACTAAATGATAAATCATAGGATATTTTAAGGACCAAGTAAACAGTGCAGCCAGTGAGTGTGGGATGAGTAAGAAAAGAGAGAGATTGCATTCTTGGTGAAGTCAGAAGAAACTTCTAAAGGAGGCAAACTTGATGCTATCCCCTCTGAGCATGGAGAAAGTAGAGGGTGGGTAATTAGCAAAGGGAGCTCCCTAGATCGTCCCTTTAGAGAAGCCTGGGTCCCTCCAGCCAGGCAAACACACAGCTTAGGCTTTCCAATGTGCATAGCAGGAGGTCAACTCTTGTTTTTTTGTTTGTTTGTTTTTTGTTTTTATTCCAGTACGGCAAAGCCTATGTCTCATCCTTTAGTTGGCAATGGGCAACATGGGAAGCTGTGTACGGAATAAAATCTCTTATCTAAAACCCTGCTGAGAAGTGTACACATCAAGAAAAATCACTCAAGACATCCACTCCTCAAGGATTTCTAAGTTCTATCCTTAGGTCAAGTTAGAGCTTCATAAAGATATATATCATGACTACCTTAGCTTAGACTCTAAAAATTTCCTTCACTGAGTTATGCTTTAAATTAAACTCTCTGGTATGGAAAAAAACTATCAAAAATAATAACCCCATAGCCTTTGATCCAGTAATTTCAATTCAGTAAATGACTCCTACAGATAATTTTCCCTGAATGTCTTAATATATATGTATGATCATTTACACTGACGCTACTTTTTCTTATCTTTTTGTTTTAATTGCCAAAGACTGGGCAGAATCTAAATGCCTATTTTCAGAGGATGGGTTAATTGAATTAAGGTATATCTATTTGATAAATACCATACAAATATTTTAAAGGAATGATAAATGTCTGCATATACTTTCCTAGAACTAGCAAAGTAGGAGCCAGGACCTAAATGATGAGAAGATGCCATTTGCATGATTATCTAGGATGAGAATGTACCAGGCTTGCGTAACAACAAGCACAAATCTCCCTGGGCAGGATGTACTGAAGGAACAGAGTGAAGGCCATCCATAACTAAAGGGAGGTAGATGAAGAATTAGAGGAGATGAAACTTGAGATCCAAGCTTGGAGTAGATCACATACAGCCCCAAAGGTCATGGTAGAGAATGGCATTGTAATGTAAAAATAATAAGGGGCCAGTAGAGTATTTTAAGCAGATGTCATGGTTTATGTTCTAAAATAGTCTATCCTCTTTATGAAACATGAGGTGTATAGAGGTAAGAGGAGAATGAGGACACAAAAACAGGTGACAACGACAGCAGTCCATGCAAGAGACTGAAAGTGGTGGAGGAGTGTGGGAGCAAATGGTTTGGGAAAATGTTCTGGAGATAAAAATGTGTGCTTCCTTGTCCTTGTCATTGTTGGGAGCCGGCCACGGAGGCCCACTGAGCGTTAGGGATCAGGAAGGGTCATTGACCCCGAGACCACTAGGATGCGTTCGGGAGCTATTGACCCCATTTTCTCCCCCTTTCTACTCAGTACTAACCAGATTAAGCTCCTGTGAGGTCAAAACATAAAGACTCTGAGACCAGGATGAACACAAGCTAACTTTAGAAGCTCATTGCTCCTATTCTTCCACAAGCTGTAGTTCTGGCTTTCACACAACTTATAATTCAAACTCATGTCACATCTAAGAGGCTTAGTATTGGTCACAGGCTTCTGGGTCATGATTAGGATTTATTGAAGGTGTAAATTGTAGAATATAGTTTTAGAAGACAGTCATTTTGTTGAAAGAATGCAGCTGGGTTACTTGCAGGTAGCCCACTGTGAACTTTGGACTGGGCCACATTCCAAACATTCTGGGATGGGCCACTTTCGTTTGTAAAGTAAATACTTAAGCTTCTATAGAATTGTTTAACTTGACATAAATCAATCAGTTTAGGATGAAAAAGGTTTATAGAATATGTCAGTCACAGATTAGGTTATCCTTTGTTATGGGATTTTAAGATTATCATATGAAAAGGGCTTAAAGGCAATCATTGACTAAGTTTTCATGGATTAAGGTCTCTGGTGGGTGGGGGACGCCCCTCCCACATCTGACTTTGTGTATAAAAGACCCGTTGTAATTCCCAATAACACACATCACTTCTGCACTAGACTGGAGTCCAGTCTCTTTCTCTCTCTCTCTTTCTTTCTCTCTTTCTTCTTCCCCCAATTGCCGATGCTGTCTCCACTTTTGGGGTACCCTGAACCTGGCTCGAGCTGGTCTACAGCAGTCCATGCAAGAGACTGAAAGTGATGGAGGAGCGTGAGAGCAAATGGTTTGGGAAAATGTTCTGGAGATAAAAATGTGTGCTTCCTTGTCCTTGTCATAGCTCTTGTTTTTCTTCATTATTAATGTAATAGTGTTGTTATACATTTGAATTTTATTGTCCCATCTTGTATCCATTTTAAAGGCAAGTGGAGCATAAATATAAGTTCTAAATAAAAGTGTGTGTGTGTGTGTGTGTGTGTGTATGTGTGTGTGTGCGCACGTGCACATACAAGTTAAGTAGAAGCAGCATGAAAAGGCATGTGAGAAGACCCAGAACCCAATAGATTTGCCTTCAAACTTGTCCTTTAAAAGATGTTACTTTCTTTACCTTGAAAGGGGCTTGATCATTATGCTCATGGTGATTTGACGATTCAGAGTTAATATTAAAAGTGTGCAGTACAATTCTAGCACATTGGGATGGTTTACAATTGCCTGAGATTAAATGAGAGGACCCAGGATATTAGGCCATGGGGAGGATCTAGGGATTTTTGCACAGAGGGCTAGAATGCAAAGCAGTGTTTTCAGCAGATGTATTTGAAGGTAGTCTATAAAGGGGAAGGGTCAGTTAGGAGATTATTACATTCTTCACAACATCTATATTAGAAAGGGAAAGAAGAGATCTCATTATCACCATTGACAGACAAAGAAGAGAACGACTCACCTCGGGTCAAACAACAAATCAAGGGTAGAAATGAGATTGGGCTGGAAATCACACTTCCTAGTCTAAGTACACTAATTCTCTAGACCTCTGCTGCCTACATTATTCAAATATGGTATGTGAATTTGGCTATTCATATGACCTTTTTTAAATATTAAAGCCCACTGCAACCCACTGGATAAATAATATACCAAAGGTCAGAGAATAGAGAAAATAGTGGTTTCTCCCAAGTTCAAGAAAATTTCCCTTCTTTGAGATTTGTGTCTACTAATTTCTAAATTTTTTTTTCTAAAATCAAAGTTTTTATTTAAAAGGCATCTTTACCACTGCTAGTTTTATATGTATATGTGTGTGCATATACTGTGTATGGGCACTCAGGCACACATTTATCCTGAGTGTTAAAGTGATCTGTCTCTATTAACTCAGCTGTGCAGAAGTGCTTTTAAAGAGAAATTATCACTTAGCTTATCACATATTTAGAGCAAGTAAAGATTTTACAAATACCTCAAGGAAGTATTAGAGTTAGTCAATGTGGGACTGTGGAAGCCCGGATGATTAGTGAAGGGAGCAGCCTACCCCATGAAAATAAAACTCAAAGTCATTTAAGATCCTTTGGGAATAAACTGCCGTAATTTCATTAAGATCCAGTGTATATTCGGGTCAGGGAAGCAATGAGTGAGGTGGTGTCCAGTACAAGTCGAAGCAGCGCACAAGAGTCCCTGACCTAGAGACAAACCTTTTGAAATCGAATAGAAGGGACATTTTTTTAAAATAGCTCTTTTTTTAATTCAGGTTTTTATTTTTATTTTTATTTTAAAGATGTGGGGTACAATTCAGGATTAAGAAGAGACTTTTTCAACAAATACCAAATACCCCTGCTTTTTAAAACTTGAGACTGCCGGATTCGGTGGCTCAGTCTGTAATCCCAGATCTTTGGGAGGCCGAGGCAAGTGGATTGCTTAAGCCCGCAGGTTCAAGACCAGCCCAGGAAACTTGGTGAGACTTCATCTCTACAATAAAAAAATCAAAAATTAGGTGGGGGTGGTAGCGCGTACCTGTAGTTCCAGCACCTTGGAAGGCTGAGATGGAAGGATGGTCAGAGCCCAGCAGGTCGATGCTGGGGTGGCCATAAGTGTGCCACTGCACTCCAACCTGGGCGTCAGAGTGAGACTCTAATTCAACAAACAACAACAACAACAAAAACTTGAGACTTTAATCCTTAAAACACCTCATCAGAGTTCTCCTACTCACTTCCATTTTATAGCTGGGAAGGTACCCAGATTATTTGTGAGTAGAAGGACAAGACTGATTGAGACACTGATCAAAGAGTTTCCCATTCACCCGCCTTCTTTGAGCAACATTCGGTGTCAAAGAAGGTGCCTTACATAAGTCTAGCCAATCAAGTATTCCAAAAATACTATACTAACTGAAGCAGTACGAGAAGAGAGAGAAAACAGAAAAAGAGAACCTTTGCTGGCAGTCAGCCATTGGTTCCCGTGTAGGAGTGTTCCACGTTGCACGGCGTCCTTACATTTTTTGTACCCCGTTAGTTCCCATGATAATAGTGAATCTAGCAATAGGCATGCACAAAATAGGTGGTCAAGAAATTTTTTTTCCGATTGTAATAAAACTGAAGGATATTTTTAAAATCTGCTGTGAGGAGAGGTGGAAATAATCCAAAAGAAAGCAACATATGTGCCGGTTCTTATTTTCTCCCTCTTCTTCATACGAATAATAATGTAGTGTGGGCCTGTAATTGTTGTTAAGTGCTTTAAATTTATTATCTTATTTTATCCTTCCTGCAAACCTATGAGAAATCTGCATCTTGGAAACGAGGACACCAAGACACAGTTATTAAATAGTGGGACTAGAACTCTAATTACATTAGTTTGGTGCACATTCTCTTAACCACTCTTCATAAAGAAGTTGACAGATATAGAAATGGAGGATGGAAAAAAAAAACAGCATGTTCCGGGACCACCAAGAAGTTTAGTATAGATCATGGAAACAGGAAAGGGATTAATGGGGTACAGTGGTTAAAATCCCAGGCTTTTGCCAGCACTACTCCCTCTGAATACTGCCTCTGCTGCCTGCTAACACTGTGATCTTGGGGAAGTCACTTACCTTCTCCCAGTCTCAGTGTCCTCATCTGGACTGGACTGTATTGGCTATTGCTCTTATTATTACCATATTTCCTTGATGCCAGTGGGCAAGTTGTTCCACACTTTGTTAGTTCTAAAAACCAAGTGGTTATATAATCAATATCACATATTCACTTCAGCTGAAAGGCAGAGGAATAAGATGCAGCCCAGTTGTTTTCATCCCCAGTGTAGAAAACTAGTCTGCATGAAAGGTGTTTGTTCATTAACTCATTTGAGTTCTTTGCATTGGTAGCATCACATGCAATTTAATTTTCACTGAAATATGGATGCCTAATTGTCACTTAAATGTCTTCAAAAAAGATTACTCTACGAGGCCTAGGAGGCAGCTTGCATATGAAGAAGACTGCCGCAAACAGGTAATGCAATTAGAGGCAGAAGACATTGCCAATGTTTCAGAATAAATCACAAGACTTTTAAAAGTACTGAAGCGTAGCATGGCTGGTTCGTACATTGTGATGGACTATCGCTGGGGTGCCAACATCTGCCTGACAAATGCTTCTACTAGGTTTCCAAGAGAAGCTATTAAACTTCCAACAGCATGTAATTCAATTAAAGAAAAAATGGAACCATGAATTAACAAGTAGTACATGCAAACAAAACATCTTGAAGTGACAGTGTCTACCTCTAAAGAAGTCATGAGTATGTGTTATAAAAAGCTCCAGTCAGAATGGCAATTATCAATAACTCAAAAAATAGCAGTTGCTGGAGAGGGTGTGGTGAAAAGGGAACACTTCTACACTGTTGGTGGGAGTGTAAACTAGTGCAACCTCTGTGGAAAGCAGTGTGGCAATTCCTAAAAACTCTAAATATCAACCTCCCATATGACCCCGCAATCCCACTACTGGGAATATACCCTGAAGAACTCAAATCACTCTATCAAAAAGATACCTGCACACGTATGTTTATCGCAGCATTGTTCACAACAGCAAGAACCTGGAACCAACCATGCTGTCTATCAAAAGAGGACTGGAGTTTTTAAAATGTGGTACATATACATGATGGAATACTATGCAGCCATAAAAAAGAACAAAATCATGAATTTCGCAGCAACCTGGATGGAACTAGAGTCTATAATACTGAGTGATCTCTCACAGAAACAAAGATCTGAGTATCACATGTTCTCACTCATATAGTGGGCCTTGAACATCCATCATAATACTATAAGAAAAGGACTGACAGTGGCGGGAAACTATGGGGGGGACAGGGAGGGGAAGGGAGGTGGGATTAACGGTAGTCAATATCTGTCTGGGGACAGCAAGACACCCCTTATCAACAAGGGTGAATGAACGATGCATATTTGTTTACCTAACCCTTAACTATGCCCCACAATTTTAAAATAAAAAATATGATTAAAAAAAAGTCGCAGGTTTAGACCAAACAAACCATAGCATTTCCAACAGCCTAAAGAAAATCAGAGGAATCTTTAGATTCTGACTGTAGGAAAACCTTGTGCTTCAAGTTTAATTATGATATTTAAAAAGCTAGAAATATATATTTGTGTTGATTAACATAAGCTATTGTTAGTTCATAAAAGAAATGTTTGTGTTTTGTACCCACCTTTAAAAGTCTCTTATAAAATTAGTTTTGTATTTTAAAAACTGATGGAATCTTGGAGACAAAGTAATATGATGCTGTCATTATGAGTGTGCAGAGGTGTATTCATTTTCTATTGCTGTTTTAGCAAACTACTCCAAATATAGTGGCTTGATACAACAAAATTTTATTCTTCAAGTTCTGGAGTTCAGAAGTCCAAAATGAATCTCACAGAGCTAAAATCAAGGTGTCAGTAGGGTTGCATTCCTTCCAAAGGCTCCAGGAGAAAATCCATTCCTCTCTTTTTCCAGCCTCTAAAAGCTATCTACATTCCTTGGCATGTGACCTCTTTCCGTCTTCAAAGCCAACATTCGTAAACTCCAACCTCTGCTTCCATCATCATATCTCTTCTCTGACTCTTCTGCCTCCTCCTTTCCTACATGAAGACTCATGTGATTTCATTCTGCCCACTGGGACATTCCAAAATAATCTTCTCATCTCAAGATTTTTAACTTAATCACATCTGCAAAAGCTTTTTTGCTAAGTAAAGTGACATAGTCACAGGTTCTGGAGATTAGAATATGGACATCTTTGCGGTCTGGTATTCTGTCGACCACAAGAGATGAGCTGAGTGAATTGAGGAGGATTTCATTTTCCAAGTCCGGCATTTAGATGTTAAGCAGTGGCGTGTCAGTACAAGTTGTCATCTATTTCCTGGGCCCCTCCTGCCCCTAACTCACTGACATATTTGCCATCTTCAATCTGTGATTTAAGTTTATATTCATTTCTAGTCACAAAACCTACGTATGTTTTCGCTGCTGTGTTCTGCACCTATGACATATTTACCTCTTCCTTTCCTTGTAATTAGCATTATTAAAAATAATATTTTGAAAGGGAGAATCTACCCTCTTAGAAAGCCTTCTTCAAGTCAAAATTTATTTATCAGATGTGGGCATATCGCTACTCCCTATTCCCTTTCAAATTGTACTTTGTAAAATTAGAAATCAGCAAATGTGGAACAGAGTCCATTTGTTTAGGAAGACAGCACCATGCTTAAATGAAAGGGCCAAACCACATCACCAGGTGATACACAGAGATGTGAATGACACATCCTGAGGAATGTAGACCATGATTCTGGTCAATTTTACCAGTTCAATTTTAAAATAACTTCTTTACAAAGCTAGACGGAGGCAGGGTAATTCTTAACACTGTTAACAATACCAGTAATCAATGGAAACATTTTCTTCATTTTATTTAAGAATAAAGGAAGGAAATAAAAAAAGAAAATCTATGTCAATGAAACTTTTAAAGTTACCTATTTAAACATAAAAGCCAGGACATTTAAGTATCTCAAGGGAACATTAGCTTGTTCATATTTCATGTGCTTCATTTTAAGGTATAACACTTAACAGTGTAATTAGCAATCAAAAATATTTTATCTGTGCACTGTGGGTGTTTGATGTTATTATGAGATCCTTGTTTTTGCATTTCCTGACTTCTGTGTTTAAATGTCTAACCTTAATGTTTCATTATTGTTGTGTCTTACATTAGTTATTGATGGCTTATAAATGAAATAGATGCCCTGGCAGGTCTTTTCTACCTCTAACTTCCGCAGATAATTTCTGCAGACACACATTTTATGAACCAATATTACAGAAGCTCTATAAAAACCGTAATGGAAAACAACACAATTCTTGCTGAAATGTATGGGGGTTCTAAAAGGTTTTTCACTTTGTAACAATTATGTTGAATCACTGAAAGGTTGTTACTTGTTTTGCTTCTTTATGTCATTACATCAATTTTACCTTGTGCTGAAAACCTATTTCAAAAAAATTAAAGCTCCACAGCAATTTTCAGCCTATCAAGGACTTAATGTAGCTTTATAAAGTCTGCATTGTGTTTTTTTCTCTAAAAATCACCAAGACCCCGGGTAAAGGACAGAGTAAGTCAGTATTTAAAAGTATTCTAATTGTAAAAGTCATTTTTTTAATTTGATGTTTAGGATTTTCCATTGCTACATTTCACTGGCAATTGGCAAAGTGAGAGCAGTTTAAACACCAAAGATATTTCTAATTAAATTTTTACCAGCTCAGAACCCTAGTTTTCAAAAAGTATTTTATCCAAAGTAAAGAAAAAAAATCACAAACCATATGCAATATGTGAATATGAATCAGTCTCATCACATATCAGATAAGGTAGATTTCTGCCATACCTGTTTGTCCTCAGAACGACATCTCATTCCCCAATTCAGTGCAGAAGAGTAAGCAGGATTTAAACTTGCAAATTTTGTTATTTCTTTGTCTAAATCCAAATGCTATTATACCAAAATACTCTTATCTTTTATATTATACTAATAAAAGTTTGGATATCAGCAATCGTTGACTCTGAAACTAGAGATATTATGAAAAAGTCTACTTAATAGAAGTACAACTTTAAAAAAAAAAATTTTCAGACTAATATGCTGATTTTTACCAGTACAATGAACTCATGGAACAGCACAGCTGCCTAATATACCTCTGGGCTGGTAGTTGACTTTGACATGGTATCTTACAATTTAATCTATTCAGTTACCCAAGAAAAAATTCTAACAATTTTATTAGCATTATTAGTGTTCACATCTTCTGGTTCAATTTTCATCTAGGAAAACTTTAGTTCCAATATATAATCATAACATGCAATACACATGTATATAAATATTTGTGTCCACAAATTCATGCTATTTAAGCCTGATAAAAAATCATAGATGTATGAGACATCTCGTTTGAAGGGAGAGGAAAAAGGTAGTATGCATATTTCCAGCATTTTTAAAAAAATTTCCTGCTATTATTTATGAGGTATATTATTTATTCTGAGGTATATAACATGCAAAATATATTTTCTTCAACAGTGATCTATATTGTATACCTAACTCTGAATTGTACCCCATATCCTTAAAATAAAAAAATTAAATTTTTTTTTAAATGATCTATTGTGTCTCAACGGGGAATCAACAAGTTTTCTTAAGGGTACTCAACAAAATATGCAAATGTTTTTGAAGTTTTACTTTGGTTGCTATAGTTTGAATGTTCCCTCCAAAAGTTACATTGCAATTTAATCCCCAGTGTGGCAATGTTGAAAGTTGGGGCCTTTAAGAGGAAATTGGATTATGAAGAGCTCTTCCTTCGTGAATGGATTCATTCACTCATACATTGATGAATTAAGGAGTTAAGGAATTAATGGGTTATCATGGCAGGAGTACTATCGACTTTATAAGGAGAGGAAAAGGGATCTGAGCTAACACATCAGCATGCTCAGTCCAGCACCATCTTTGGACTCTGTAGAAAGTTCCCACCAGCAAGAAGGTTCTTATCATATATGGTCCTTTGACCTTAGACTTCTCTGCCTCCAGAATTATAAGAAATAAATCCATTTTCTTTTTAAATTACACAGTTTTAGCTATAATCATCAAAAAATGGACTGACTCATTGATTGTAGGAGGAGAGTTACGATAAGGCTCACAGATAAGACTTTTGAGAGTTCTAACTTTTGCACCAATTCACAGCAAGTTCCTAAAAGCATATAGATTTGTGAAACCACATTATTATAGAGCAGGAGTCAGCAAACTTTTTCTGTAGAGAGCATGACAGAAAATATTTTAGGCCAGGCTTGATGGCCCAGCCTGTAATCCTAGCACTTTGGGAGGCCAAAGCAAGAGGACTGCCTGAGCCCAAGGGTTCGAGACCAGCCTGGGCAACTTGGTGAGACCTCATCTCTACGATAAATCACAAAAACTAGCCAGGCGCCGTGGCATGCATCTGTAGTTCCATCTACTTGGAAGGCTGAGGCAGAAGGGTCGCCTGAGCCCATCAGGTTGAGGCAGCGGTGGCTGTGAGCGTGCCACTGCATTCCAGCCTGGGTGACAGAATGAGCCTCCAATTCAAAAACAGAAAATATTTTAGTCTTTGCAAGCCCAGTCTAGACTCTGTACACATTCTTTGTTGTTTATTTGAAGTTTTTTCATTTCAGTACCATTAAAAAGATAAAAACTCCTTATATATGGGCCCTAAAAAGCAGGTTGCAGGGCTAATTTAGCCTGTAGACCACAGTTTGCCCACTTTGTTACAATGGGCAATGTAACGGACTAGAAAACACTTCCAATTTATGTTTCCACAAGGTTAAGTCTGATTCCCTGACAGTTACCCTTTCCTGTGTAACAAAGCACTCCACAATTCAGAACTATGATAGCAATCATTTATTTACTCACAAATCTGTAATTTGTGCAGAACTCAGTGGGGCTAACATCATATACAGTATGAGCTGTTGGCTCCGCTAGGGCTGGAGGATTCCAAGAAGGCTCCCTCACAGGGCTAGTGAGAAAAATCTGGCTTTGGATCTTTCCAGTGACTTCTCCAAGATGTTGCTTAGGTTTCCTCACAGCATGCTCTTTAGAACATGTCTGTGTTCCAAGAATGAGTCTCCCAAGAGAACCAAGCAGAAGCTGTATCAATTTTTATATCTTCAGAAGCCATATCATATCATTTCTGTTATGTTCACAAGCCACTCAGATTCAAGAGGAAGGAACACAGACACAGAAGCATCAAGGAAGGGAATTAGGGAGTGGCAGATAGCCCTGTGGCTGTTTAGGAGGTGTACAATTGTACAAGCCAATTTTTTAAAAAGATGTGGTTGCCACTTGGCAACTGCAAATTAGGTTTCCTCTCTTTGCTTTTAGTGCAGGGCAGGTTTGGACAGGGTTTAGTAGATTAAATACACCTTTATAGTCTAGCCTTAGAGAATCCTCTAAAATACTTCATAAAGGGATTGACCGTAGCCAGAATCAATAAGTCAATAAGTGTACCTGATTTCAAAACAAAGTGGTGATAAAAGGTGGGCTCAAATTTTACCTATATAATGGCCACTTGTGTACCTAATCCTGAAGTGGACTCAACATGTTTAAAATAAAAATTTTAAATAATACCAAGAATAAAGTAAAATATGTCATAAAACTTTCTGTAAGTGTAATATATTTAGACATAGAGTGTAAACTTAAAGGCTAGCCTCCATGCCTTCATAATTTTCTTTCACCAAAAAAACTGACAGAAAGCCAACTCGTCTGCTTGTATAAAATGAGTTACGATAGTCAAGATACATCAGCATACCAAAAGAGAATCATGCGTTAAATGAATCCTTTCCTTTTCTGGATTTTTTCCTAAGGAAACTAGAAATTTTTTAGTCTATAACTAGAAAAGGACATGGGGACCCTTTCTGACATGTTTCCTTGGGAATCTAGGATATCACTGGACTTACATGTTTATTATTTGAGGCGCTTTCCAATTGCGGCAGCTTAAACCTACTTGAAATCCCTTCAGTGTGCCACATTCCAATAATCTCTTCTGTGTTGGGATATTGATCTAGACACATGTCTATGGGTGGCCAGTTAAGCAGCATGTGGTGAGGAAAAGACAGGCTGTGGTGTGCACCACTGCCCATCTCAGCAATCAATTTAGAGCCCCACAACTTTATCAGTTGTTTGGAGATCTATATCCGTCGTGAAGACCCACAACAGCAAACCATGCGTTTCATGTTTGTCGAGCTTTGATTTGATTTTCTCCTGCTCAAGGGAGGAGCTGACAGGCTTAATAGAGGCATCTGCATGATGTTGAATTGTGAGGGTGATGCAAACACCTTAAAAACCTATTTGCTCGAGATACCTGAGCAAGCCAGACTTAACAGAAAAGAAAAATTTTTAAGGCATGTTTTTAATGAGCTTTAAAACACATATGCCCTCTTTCTCAGCAGATTGTGAGCACAGAGAGGGGTATAAATTGTGATTACATACTGTTTCCATATTTCCATTGATTGCAGGATAGTACTAACAAAGTTTCTAAAAAGTAGGGAATTAAGAGTAGAAATCAAGTTGGGGGTAAAAGTTGGGAAGGCTCTTTGAAATTACTTAGAACAGAAAGCACACTATTCTTATATTGTGTGTTTATGTGCTGGGGCTTAAAATTATCTGAGTGGGTAAAGAACACGGTTTTAACATAGACTGTAGGTTTATTGGGGGGTGGCCTAGAGAAATCTTATGGAAACTACTGACACCTAACTCCCCTGCCTCCATTCAGTCATATCTTAGAATTAACTCTGAAAACTAATAAACTTGCCAAAATCACAAAGAGGACATGACAAATTAAATAATCCTTTTGGCTTTGTTTATAAGCATCCCTTCAAAGACCTTCCTCCAGGCCAAAATATATTTAAATTCTTTCAATATCCAGGATGCTATCAACCCTACAACCATCACACATCCAAAGCAAATAATTCTCAATAATTCTTCCTTCTATCAGCATCATAAAACCATGACACTCAGGATCTCAACTGAGAATAAAATCTGTTGTATTTTCTAATAGCCTGACAAGAGAAATGATATTAAAAGTGACCATCGAAGAATATGCTATTCATCTGATCCTTGGGTTATGTATTATAACTCAGTTCCATATTTGGATGAAGTTATAGAACCAAAAAGCGATATAAATGAGCCACATTAACCTAGACTCATACAAAATCACTTTCTCTGAGTTATGTCTCAATATGTAGCCCTAAATTTATATCTGGGGTCTAAATGAGAAGGAAACATGAAGCATGCTGCCATGGTACTATAAAACCAAGGTAGAATTATTGCCTTTTAGATTATGCAGTGCCTCCTACACAGAAGTTTTTTAAATATAAAATATAATGTTTCATTTTTGGTATGCCAGGAGGTTTCCTGTGTATGGCAAGGACATGGTTTTACCTAGAATCTATGTTCCTTTAAAGTAGCTCGAGGGGTCTGATGGAAAGCAATAGGACTTCAAGTCCCCCACCAATAAATAATAATTTTCTTTTAGAGTTTAGTTCCTAGGAGGACCTCTGAGTTAAGATGACATGCCAACCACATGTGCTGATTTTTTTGCCTTTCACCAAATTAGTTGTAATAGGACAAATCATAGCTGAAATTGAGCAGTAGCAATCTCTCTAACACCAGGGCATGCCGGCTCCATTTTTATTTCTTAGGGACAAGACTTCTTCATTTACTGAACTACATGCTTGGGTCAATTGGGCATTTGGGCGTGCAGCCTGGGTTCACACCAATGAAGTGAACAGCACAGGGAGCATAGAGTAACAAAAATGATGGTGTGGGAGCTGGGCATGGTGGCTTATGCCTGTAATGCCAGCACTTTGGGAGGCTGAGGAGAGAGAATTGCCTGAGTCCAGGAGTTCAAGAACAACCTAGGCAACTTGGCGAGATCTCATCTCTACAATAAATCAAATAATTAGCTGAGCGGGGTGGCACGTGCCTGTAGTTTCAGCTGCTTGAAAGGCTGAAATGGAAGGATCTCCTGAGCCCAGCAGGTTGAGGCTACGGTGGCCATGAGCATGCCACTGCACTCCAGTCTAGGTGACAGAGTGAGAGTCTGACTCAAAAATAAATTAATTAAATTAATGAATAAATAAATAAATGATGTGGAGAAAAAAAACAATGGCCTAGGAATGTAAGATTGAAAAAGTATAAGCTGAGGATAGAGACTGAGATTCTAAATAGCAAAACAAGATAAAAATTAGGGATAAAAATAAGAAGATTAATTAAGAGTTAAGTTCCCTCCTCTTTTTATCACAACCTGGCACCCAGATAGCCATCACTTGGGCAAAAATCAGAAGTCTCTACTCCAAAGGATTTTCTGATTCTCCCCAAAAGTATCTCCTAAATTCTGACACAGCCACCACAGACTCGTGCTGCTGGGCTCAGCCTTCCAGGTAGCTGGAACTACAAACATATGCCACAACGCCCGGCTAATTTTTCTAGATTTATTGTAGAGACAAAAATCTCACCAATTTACCCAGGCTGGTCTCCAACACCTGGGCTCAGGCAATCCTCTCGCCTCAGCCTCCCAAAGTTCTAGAATTACAGGCGTGAGCCCGCACCTGGTCAAATTCACAGTTGTTAAACAGTTGTGATAGTTACATGCCTACCCAATTGCTCTAACGCAAACCTGTCAAAAATCCCACTGAGTACAGAACTTCTAATGTCCTTAGTATTGCTTTATTTTTAAGTATGAATAGGAAGCTAGGCATAATGAGGTATCTGAGGCAAGCCTGCACCATGGGATAAACTAATGATAAACAGAAAAGTGTTATTCCACAGGTAATGGACATAATTTAGAAGTAGAAGAGAACATCAAAGTAGTGGAAATAATATCTTCAGAAAAAAATTAATTATATAAACACACACACACACACACACACACACACACACACACACACACACAGAAAGGGAGAGACAGAAGGACCTAAAGAGAGACTGTAAGGGAGAGAATTTAATAATATCTTAAAGTATAAAAAAAGATAGCCAAAATAAAAAAGTAAAATCATTGAGAGCTAAATATCTTAAAATATTGCCCCACAAAAAGTAGAAAAAGAAGATAGAAAATGAGAGAAAATGTAAATTAGAGATAATATCAGTGTGCCATCCAAAAAGTCCGATGTCTAACCTCCTACAGTCCAGATGATCAGACTAGAGTAGACAGAGATCAGAAAATCTTGAAACAAAAAAGAAGAAAGAATTTCTCAGAAATGAAGGACATGAATTTCAGGATTGAAATAGTGGGCTGAATGCTAAACATAAAAAATGCATTTAGACACTGTATTGTAAAATTTTGTAGCACCAAAGATAAAAAAGAAAATTCAAAAAGCTCCAGAGGGGATTAAAATTTACCTACAAATGAAGGAAAATGACCAGCAGAAGACTTGTCATCAAAACTGGATGCTAGAAAATTACACAGTAATACCTTCAAAATATGAGAGAAAACGGTTCTTAACTTAGGGGGAAGTTCCAGGATTATAACTTTGAGCCAGGGCCAGTCTAGATTGACAGAATGAGAAAATGAGCCCATGATTGAGGGTAGCTGTCACTGAGAAAGTCAAGAAAAAAAAATCATGTAAATTTTTTTTTTTTAAATAATGGCAAAATACAAAAGAAAATAGTGAAGGATGAGAGGGTATTTCAATATACAGTGACTGATTGACTTTATAATGTGCAATTCTTTATAGTCAGACGAATGTAAAAAAGTGTATATACTATCAAATTTTAAAAGCAATCTATAGACAAAAACCAGAAAACATATATCTTATGAAATGGAATGTGCTTTCTTCAATTGCAATGATGTAAACATAAAAATGACAGATTTGGGGAGACTTCAGAATGCAGATGAGGTCATGGGTAGTGATATCCCCATCTTACAAAGTGAGGAGTCAAGAGACACAGCTCATAGTTGATGTACAAGAAGTAATGATGCAAATCTATAATTAAAATTAGAAAAGTAACCAGTACACAATTGAAAAATAGTAATGTAATTTAGTGGAAAGATGAAGGACATCATGGGGGAGATTACATGGCTAAAATAAATAGAAGATGCCACAAAATAATTAATCAAGACAATAACAGCATAATCATATTGTTTAGAATTGCTAAGATAAATATTTTTTCCCAGTCTGTGAACTGTCTCCCTGCTTTCTTGATGATTTCTTTGACTTTGCAGAAGCCTGTCCGTTTGAGAGGTCCCAAAGTTGGTATGGACACTTGGGATTTTGATCAGGAATTAGTTGCCAGTTCCAATTTCTATAAGTGTGTCTCCTGCATTTTCTAAACTTCTTATAGTTTGAGGTTTTATGTCTAGGTCTTTGACCCATTTAGAGTTGATTTTTGTGTATGGTGATAGGTAGGGGTCTTGTTTTAATCTTCTGCATGTAGTCAGCCAGTTTTCTCAGCACTATTTACTGAATAAGTTCTCGTCTCCCAGTGGTTGATGGTGGAGGCTTTGTCGAAGATGAGTTGACTGAGAAAGTGAAGTTTTGCTTCTGGAGTCTCTATCCTGTTCCATTGGTCTATATACTTGTTCTTGTACCAATACCAGGCTGTTTTGATTATTGCAGCGTTATAACAAAATTTAAAGTCTAGGAGTATGATACCTCCCACTTTGTTTTATTTCGTTGTTGTTGGGGATTGTTTTGGCTATTTGTGGTTGTTTATGTTTCCATATGAATTCTTGTATTGTCGTTTCCAGGTCTGAGAAGAATGCTGCTGGTAATTTAATGGGCATTGTGTTCAATCTGTAGATTGCCTTGGGTAGAATGGACAAAATATTTGCTAACAGTATATCTGACAAAGGCCTAACATCTAGGATCTACAAGGAACACAAACATTCTGGAAAGAAAAAAACAAAGAGCCCCATTACAATGTGGGCAAAAGATATGAACAGGCACGTTTCAAAAGGACAGATGCTGGAGAGGATGTGGCAAAAAGGGAACACTTCTACACTGTTTGTGGTGGTGTAAACTAGTACAACCTCTGTTGAAAACAGTTCAGCGATTCCTAAATATCTAAATATTGACTTTCCATATGACTCCACAATCCCCGACTGGGAATATATCCGGAGGAACTCAAATCACTCTCTGAAAAAGGTACCTGCACACACAATTTGTTGCAGCATTGTTCACAATAGCAAAAACATGGAACCAACTATGCTTCCCATTGAAAGAGGACTGAATAAAAACATGTGGTACATATACATGTTGGAATATTACACAGCCATAAAGAAGGATAAAATTATGAACTTCACAGCAACTTGGATGTACTTAGAGTCTATAATACTGAGTGATCTATCGCAGAAACAAAGAACTGAGTATCACATGTTCTCACTCATAAGTGGACCTTGAACAATTATGGCAATACTATAAGAAAAGGATTGGCATTAGTGGGAAACTGCTGGGGAGGGTGGTGGGATTGGCAGTAGTGGGAATCTGCCAGGGGAGGGGGGGCACACCTCATCAACAAGGGTACCTTCCTAATGGACATTTGTATACCTAGCCCTGAATTGTACCCCACATATTTAAAATTAAAAAAATTTTTTAAAAAGAAATGCTAAGATAACAACTGGGACAAAGACTAAAAGTATTTAAAATAGTTACTCCTGGAGGGAAAGATTGAGGTAGGTAAGTTTCGTTTTCATGAAAAATAATTGTGCAAGACTTGACTTTTAAAATAATGTATATATTTCTTTGATGACTAAAATTTAGGTTTGATTAAAAACTGGCAACTGCCAAAATGTAATAATAAAGGTATTAACATTTAATATATTAAGCTTTTAAATTTTATGATTTGAATTTTTCTCTCCTATACCCATTTACTTCTGAATCTTAACTTTAGGGCTATGAGACATATACACTATCTTTTAGATATCATTTTATCTTATTTATTTTCAAAATATCTGAAAAGATTCAGACAACCTCCTAGACTTTAAAATTGCTGATCAAAAATAAGTTTACAAACTTCAATATCTTTTTTCTTTAGAATTTTATAAATGATTTAGAACAGTACAAAAAATAAATTTGCCTTTGATAAAGGAATAAAATACACTTAAGTGTATTTGTAAAAGTATAGAATTTATAGACTGAAGAGTGATCCACTGGGCAGTTCCTACAGGAAAAGTTCTCAAATGTGGCTACACAACAGAAACATCTATTTTTGAAAAAAATAGGCCTATTGCATGGGTAGTTCAAAAATAGTATCCAGATAAATTTGAAGTGCCACCAAGGTTGAAAACTACTGTCCTAAATGAAAATGTTTGCTCGTTTTTTCCATGAGGAATCTCCTCCCAGCATTTCTGGAGTAATTTTACATATTCCTTTTGCAACGGGAGAAAAAAATCTGTCCGGAAATGGAGAAAATCGGGGGGAAAGTGTGATAATTCTCTTGCTAGAATTTAAACATAGCAATCAACACAGACATATCACTGGTTCAAAGGAATCCACTGGTCAAGTCCACTAGTCAGATTGAAAGCAGGAACATTGAGGATGACATTTCTGGGAACCAGACAGGAGAAAGAAGGAAAGAAGTTTCATGATCTCATCAGATAGTCCTACTGTTGCCATGTTGTGAATATGCCTACATGGCCCTGTCTGCTACTAAAAGTGAGTCATGCTCGCTAAAAGTAATATTAATAATGAAGTTACACACATAGCACACTATTCAAACAAATCCTGTGAGTAATGTCCCAATATATAACAAGTTTAGGAAGCAAAGTAAAACTTTACATAGGTAATTTTGACACCTGATTCTGTGTAGCACTTCAACTTTGCTAGGATTCAGAATATTACATTATTTAACTATAACTCAGTATTCTTCACTGCCGCATACCAGTGTTTAAATATACATGGCTACAACCCTTTTTACATACTACAAAATTTAACACTGAATTTGTACTTGTAATAATTTGTTTAGATAACCATAACGACTACAAAGGATGTTGCAAATGTTTTAAGGATCATGTGAGCTTTACAGAATTCTCCCTAATTCCAGGAATTCCTGTTGCTTATCGACAAATCCCAAGGATTAATATATGTCAGGATTCTGGAAACATTACACCTTCCTTTTTGATTGTAGTGCCAATTTAATAAAATCAAAATTTTCACACTTTTTCAAGTGAAGAAGAGTCCTTGACTGATGAGGGACTTTGGAAGAGAGCAGTGGAGAGTTGTGGTAGTATTGATAGAGCATTGGCATTGGACCAAAGAGGAAACAACCAAACGATTGCAAGGACTTAGAGTTTACATGCGTACAGTTGCTAATGAAGAAATTGAGTCAAGAAAATACCAATTCATCCTCCTGAATTCACAGAACTGAAAGAAACAAGCATTAGCCATCATTTCAGGAATGCTTCATTTCATCAGCTTTCCTTTTTCCATCATTTCAACCGTAGAATAACTCCTTACAAGAATGTTCTGCCAAGATCCCCATTTTTTTTAAAGAAGGAGGTGGTCATACTTGTATTACAGAAACATCTATCTGATTTATGATTGTGGTCTCCTTCCTCTTTGAGTTTGTAATTAACGTTTAATTGAAAAAACAATGAAATCTGAGATACAGAATAAAAGTAAAGATACTTAATAATTAATTTTTTAAATGTTGGTCCAGAAAAAGTTGGTGAGTCTTATTTTCTTTTCTCAAATATTGAAAATAATACAACCTACTGTATTTCTCCTGTCACCTTGTCCATCAAGAAGCTGAGAACTATGTACAACAATTAGTTACAGTAAACATTATTAGGCATTTGTCTAACCTAATTGTTTTACCCTCCTTTTTATTATTCTGATTTTAATAGTTTGGCTCCAAATTTTTAAAAAATATTTCTGTGTTTATACTCCATTAAGTCACCTCAGTGGAGTATAAAGAAGCAAAAGAGAACGTACTTATTAAAAGCATATAATAATTCCATATCATGTACATTTTTAATACTCACAACAATTCTATGAGGTTTGTATTATTCACATTTTACAGATGAGAAAATAGACTCAGACGGGCGTGATAAATTTGCAAAGCAAATTAAAGTTAGTAATCTGTGAATCTATAGCTGAATTTTAAACATAGATTTTCTCAAAACCAAACCCCTATTTTTTTCTTTTTTTTAATTAATTTTTTTATTTTAGTTATTAATTTTATTTTAAAGATGTGGGGTACAATTCAGGGTTAGATACATAAGTGGTCATCGTGCAGGTAAAATTTGGGTACCCTTACTGATATTATGTTCCCCCCTCCCTCCCCTGGCAGATCCTGCTGCCAGTCCCTTTCTTATAGTATTATGATAAATATTCAGGGTCTGTTTATGAGTGAATACATGTGGTACTCAGATCTTTGTTTCTGTGGTAAATCACTGAGCATTATAGACTCTAAATTCATCCAAGTTGCTGTGAAGTCCATAATTTTGTTTTTCATTGTGATTGCATAATATTCCATCCTGTCTATGTACCACATTTTCTTTATCCAGTGCACTTTTCATGAACAGTAGGGTTGGTTCCATGTTTTTGCTATTGTGAATAATGCTGCAATAAACGTGTGTGCAAATATCTTTTTCATAGAGTGAAGGGGGATTACTAGGTCCTATGGAAGGCCGACTTTTAGAACTTTTAGAAATTGCCACACTGTTTTCCACAGAGGTTGAACTAGTTTGCACTCCCACCAACAATGTAGAAGCGTTCCCTTTTCTCTGCATCATCTCCAGCATCTGTTGTTTTGGGAGTTATTGATGATGGCCATTCTGACTGGAGTTAAGTGGTATCTCAGTGTGGTTATAATTTGAATTTATTTGATGATCAGTGAGGCTGAGCATTTTTTCATGTATCTGTTGGCTTCTATTCGTATTTCTGCTGAGAGGTGTCTATTCATCTCCTTTGCCCACTTTTTGATAGGGTTGTGTTTCTTTTTCCTTTCAGCATGTTTAAGTTCCTTGTAGATCCCGGATGTTAGGCCTTTGTCAGCTTTACAGTTGGCAAATACTTTTTCCCCATTCTGTGGGCTGTCACTCTGCTCCCTTGATGGCTTATTTTGCTTTGCAGAAGCTTTTCAGTTTGGTGAGGTCCCACTTGTCTATCTTATATTTTATGACATTCACTTTTGGAGAGTTGATCAGGAATTGGTTGCCTAGTCCGATTTCCATAAGGATATGTCCTGCGTTTTCTTCTAGGATTCTTATAGTTTGAGGTTTTACATTTAGGTCTTTGATCCATTTAGAGTTGATTTTTGTATATGGTGATGGGTAGGGGTCCTGTTTCGATCTTATGCATGTGGCCAGCCAGTTTTCCCAGCACTATTTACTGAATAGATTCTCATATTTTTTCTAATATGGTAGCGAACTCCATCCTTTTTGGCATCAGGGATCAGCTTCGTGGAAGACAATTTTTCCATGGACCAGGGCAGGGAGATGGTTTCAGGAAGATTCAAGCGCATAACATTCATTGTGTACTTTATTTCTATTATTATTACATTTTAATAAATATAAAATAATTGTACAACTCACCGTTTTAAAAAAGAGGCACAGACAGAAGTGGTAAATGAAATGATAGGAGGGCCACATATGAACTAAAATAAGTGTCAGATTCTGACTTAAAGCCTACCACCAGAGGCAGCTGTACAACTGAAGTAAATCAACTCACTTATCCCTCACTGATAGGGTTTTGATATGAGTCTGCAAGCAATTGATTTATTATGGTCTCTGTATAGACAAACCTCACTACTAATGTTAATCTGTATTTACAGCCACTCCCCAATGCTAACATTACCACCTCAGATCATCAGGCATTAGATTCTCATAAGGAGTGCGTAATCTAGATGTCCTACATGTGCAGTTCACAATAGGTTTTGTGCTCCTATTGAGACAGGACATAGAGAAAGGCTAGGCAAACAGACAGGTGGGTCCTCTGGTAACAATGTAGTGAATTCCTGGTGGGTCTCTCAGGCTCAGCATTGGTAAATAAGCTGCCTGTGAGCCTCTCAAGCTAGAGCTTAGGTACTCATGACTGGGATCAAAAAGCAACCAATCAGCTCACCATTAGGTCCCTGCCTTAATACTTACCAATCAGAACAGCTACAGCTCACAGCTAGTGCTAGCCAATCAGCTTGGACTTAGGGCTATATAAACACCAGATTTTCGGCCCCAGACAGGCTACCCTTTCAGGTCTCCGCCCACTGTGGGAGTGTCTCTATCCTCTCAATAAATCCTGCTTTCTCACTTTCTGACTGTTCGTGTTCCTCATTCTTCCTGGGCCCGAGACAAGAACCTCAACCCTGAAGAGCTACAACCTGAAGAGCTGCAGAAGATCATCAGAGCAAGCTGAACCAGGACAGCTGCCATAAGAAGGTGAAACTCCAAAGCTGAGACACCTCAGGGACTGGGCTTGCTAGCCCACCATACCAGCAACACTACCAAGGTTTGGTTTGCCAGCCCATTAGAGCCAACACTCCAGGGCCTAGGCTTGCCAGCCCACCGAATCACAACACTCTCAGGGCTTGGCTTGCCAGCCCATTAGAGTTGACACTTCTGGGGCTAGACTTACCAGCCCCTTGACAACCCTCTCTGGGATTTGGCAGGCCAACCCATTGAGCTGACACTCTTGAAGCCCAGGCTGACCTGAAAAATCCACTTCACTATGAGGATCTAATGCCGTTGCTGATCTGACAGAAGGTGGAGCTCAAGAGGTTATGTGAGGGAGAGGGAGTGACTATGATTGTAAATACAGATGAAGTTTTGTTTACTCACCTGCCACTTGCTTCCTACTGTGCAGACCAGTACCAGTTCGTGGCCCAGGGTTTTGAGACCTCATATATACCACAACATCATTTTCCCTTCCACAGGAACTGCAGTTACCATATGAGAGTTGACAAAGGGTGTTTTACCTGGCTGTGATTATTGTATCATTACAGTACACACACACACACACACACACACACACACACACACACACCACACAAAACCTCCAAAAGATGCGTGAGAAAAGACAAGGTCTAGGAAAAGCAAAACATTCAGACAATTATGTCCTGCTTGATCCCTGCTACACGGATATTTTTGTTCACTCTGAAATCAGCCTAGAAAAGTTGCACAAAAGGGAAATTAGCTCTAGACAACCACTCAAAGCAAGAGGGAGGGTGGGGGTTCTCTCCATTTATAATCCCTGATATCAGGGCTAGAGGACTGGGGCGCCAGGTCCAAGCAGAAGTCTCCTCAAAATTTCGGCATAAAGCCTTTTCATTAAGGCTGAAATATCTTAAAATTATCTCTGCAATGCTATAGAGCCACCCAAAAAGAACAAAAATGGATCTCTACTGCTTTACTGTCAAAGCCAAATGGGATCATTAAAATTTGTGAGGGAACAATTGGAATGGGTGCGTGTGTAAAATTAAACTGTTAATAAATAAATATGAAATGTTGTGAGTGGGGCAAGGTACTTATGAAATATAAATTTTCTACAAATGGAACTTCTCCAGATTTCTGACTATGATGGTCTCTTCGAGGAACAGAAAAGGAAAGCACGTTCACATGGCTCTAATTATCCTCTAAATTACTGGAAAGATACGGTACGGTATTTTAGAGCAACTTGTGAACTATGATGATGATACGATCAAAGCAAATACAGTTTAAAACAATGAAGCATTATAAGCTATTATAATGAGAAAAGTACACTTTAAATAATCTATACAAGTTTTTTTTTTTAATGATAAAACTGTTCTCATAGAATTTACAGCTTCATTTGCTCCTTTCTCCCCCAAGCTTGTAGATTCGTCTAGCTATTTATTTACTTATTAAAGTACTTTAATCAAGGGAACTGCTCTGTCGTCACATTTCATTAAAGGTGGTCTTGAGCTGAGCACAACAGAAGGAGGTCATAATTGTGCTGCTGAGCTCCACTACGATTAGACACTTACTAAAATGAAATGACTCTATCGCTGATTAAATCGATTTTTATAATTAAATAGGCTTTACTTAAACTAGTAAAACTGACTGGCAAAAATATGTTCTCTTCTGCTTTGTGCAGCATCAGCCAGTCCCAGTTTGCATCCTGGGTTTTTCATCCAGATATGTTTGAGCATGTTTTTTAGAATTTGTGGTTTGTTTTTCCAACATCCAGAACAATGATATGCTTTTAAGGTACTCTATAAGACTTAATGAATCATTTTTGTCAACTCCTTTGAAAAGTGGACGGAGACTATCATTCTGTTTGCAGATGGAGAAGAAGACACACTAAGTTTAAATGAACAGCTCAAGATTGAGTCGCAAGAACTTATATATAGGTGTTTTATATGTTTAAGCTGCTATCAAAGGGTTAAAAAATTGTGTGAAATGAAGCTGCTTCATTTTTTTTTAATGAAGATGATTAGCATGATGTCTCAGAACCAAGAAGTTGAAGATAGCCAAAAGCTGTAAAAAAAAAAAAAAAATGAGGCGTTATAGAATTAATAATCAAATCAAGTTTTAGCAACTGCAAAGACTAGAACTAAAATACAGTTTCCACCACTTGGCCATGGTTTGGTTTAGGAGCCGTAGACTGGCATGGTCTTCATATGTGTGACTCATTAAGTAACTTTACAACTCAACTTCTAGAGTGCATTTCACATAACTCACAGAGCTCTATCAGTGTTGTCAGCTTTGGCAACACACAATCAGAGATCATTTTTTGAAATTATTCTTGTTGCCAGAAATAATTTTTAAAATAGTATAAAGTAAGGGGGTTTACAGAAGCAGTGAAAGTTATGACTCACCCTTCTAGATACGCACTTCATCTTAGAGAAGTCTTGTTGATGATATCCCATAAAGAAAACACCTTCTCAATTGCTTTATCACCCAAATAGCCACAATTTATCTGTTAGCAATGACACCTCACAAGGATTATTTAATTACTCTAATTCAAATATTTTTCAGTAGTTTTTTAAGAGCAGATTAAAATAAGTTCACACAAGTTAGAAAGATGAGGAAAAGAATGAAGATCACACAAGAAAAAGCAACTGAAGTTTTTTACTTTGTACTAAGTGTAGACTAGGTACCTCAGATGCCATAGAGAGAATAAACAGTCATGCCCCTAGTCTGGTTGGGTTATCGTTTGATGTGAAAGAAATAGTCTACTTACCTGTAGAATAAAATAATTGGTATTATCTTTAAAATTATTTTAGAAATAAAAGCAAAATTTCATTCCTCTTCTTTTCTCTTGCTTGCTTATCATCAGATACTGAGGCTCAAATTCTATTCAGTGTGACCTTGAGCAAATGAATTAATTTCTGTGTGCCCACTGTCCTCGTTAGCAAAATTGGGGAAATCATGGCACCTATCTTAAAGGATTACTGAGGAGATTAAATCAGCTAGTCAATGTAAAGCCCAATGTAGAACAATGTGGAGCATAGAGTAGCTAAATAAATGTTAGGAATTTGCTATTATAATAAAATTATGCTTTTGTTATAACTTTTCTGACATGTATCCTTAAGTGGTTAAAGCAAAAATATTAAGAGATAGTGACAGTATCAATGTTATAGAGCCATGGTAAGTAAAGAGATAGTTTATTAATAGAATAATATCATACTTATTCATATCATATTATAATATATAATACATTATCTTTATATCATATTAGATACCTTTATATAATATTTTATATAATATTATAATATACTCTATATATTGATATTTATACTATCAAGGGTGCAAGTTGTTTATTCCATCATAGGACTGGGTGAGTCTTTTCTGGATAACTGGTGGCCAAGGTCAAGATTGAGGGTATTTACCCAGGAGGTTGAGAAGTCTCTCCAGGGCAAAAAAGCAACTCATCATTAGAAAAGAGAAAGCTGTGCCCACAAACTTGGTGCCAGGCTATCTATCCAGGATGAGGATGGCAAGGTGAGACTGAACACACAAAAAATATCAGTCACATTGATCTTAAGTCCAGTCCTTGAGTTTTTACTCTAGTCCTAGAATGGAGTATAGTAAAAGAAGGATACAAAGTAGGTTTTCTTATTCCTAACTAAATCTCCATGAGAAAGATCAAGGTGTCAGAAATGTCAGTGTTAAGTGATCCCTGTGAGACACGAGTGAGCACTAGGGACAGTAACCAGGCCCTCAGTAGAATTAACTGATCCAGCTGCCATTTTTTGTTCTATCACCCATGGGAGCTTTTCCACACCAGAGCTGGACAGGACATCAACAGCAGGTACTACGAAGTGACAAAGAGCACTACCTCCCAAAGATCATACGAAACATCTCCCTTAGGAAACTTAATACATTTGGATGAAGTATCTAAGAATTTTTAGACTTTCTGAAATGTGCATTCACTTATTCACAGAAATACTGATTTGTGTCTGTTATTCTGACACCATTGTTACCTCTCAATTTGTGTTTAAGTTAGGGTATTCTAGTTCTACTATGCTAAAAAGCACTTTACAATTTTTTTAATGGGTAAACATTTTTTAAATGTATTATTAAAGCGTTTCAATCTTTGCCTGTAGTTTGGAAGCAAAAAGATTTTGCTCACTTATTTTCAGCAGAGAATAAACCTGACTTCCTTTCCTGGGAAATAAAAAGGGCTCAGTATTATTTTTATAGGAGATACGGTTCACTGTCATGAACAATCATTGCCTCCCAAAATGATTTTTGGCACACCAATAAGACTACTTTTAATTTGGGTTGTGGTTTAGTAACTATAAGCACAAAAGATGTTGCTTCCTAGTACACATCTCCAGGGTAATATAAATTAGTCCAGGATACAGATTTCATTCTTGAGCAAAATATTGCTAGCTCTAAGCTAGATGACGTTTGAAAGTTTAAATTAGACACTCTTAGCTCAGTGCCTGTCTTTTGTTTTCCTGCTACACTGAATGATTTTAGATAGGTGAGATTTTAAGAAACATGCTGAAAAATGGTTGCCAGTGAGTGCTGGTTGTAAAAAAAAAAATTATATTTGAGAACTAACTACTTATTCCAATGAAGGTTGTTGTTATTCAAAACTTGATTAGAATTCATTTTGAAATTTTTTTCTCAGAGCTAGTTTACAAATTGCACAACACACAAATCAATATAAATTATACAGTTCCATCTATTCCGACTCAATTGAACTATCAAGTTTGGTTCAGAATCTTTTCTGGCCTCTTCAGAAGCACCAAACCCATTAAAGCAAGAATAACCAGTGCTCAAGTTTTTCAGGAGGAAATTCTCTACAGCAGGAGTCTCCAACTCCCCAAAAAGACAAGTTCTGATTGGTGATCTGTTGGGAAACGGGCCACAAAGCAGGAGGTGAGCAGCGGGTGTGCGAGCATCTGTATTTACAGTCACTCCCCATCTCTGGCATTTTACCACCTGAACTCTGTCTTCTGTCATGTCAGTGGTGGCATTAGATTCTCTCAGGAACATGAACCCTATTGAGAACTTGCGTGTTAAGGATCTAGGTTGCACGCTCCTTATGAGAATCTAATGCCTGATGATCTGAGGTGGAGCTGAGGCAGTGATGCTAGCACCAGGGAGTGGCTGCAAATACATTAGCAGTGAGGTTTGACTGCACATTCCCCTTACCATCCCATCATGGAAAAATTATCCTCCATGATGGGGACTGCTGGGCTACGGTATATGCCACATGAGAGTTGCAACAATATCTTGAGCAATAATGGAGTAGTTGCAATATGTTTATAATCTCCTGTAAATTTTAAGAGGCAAGATTCTCCTTTGTATAAACTTTAAAATGTGTATACTAGAAGGCATATAATTTGCATATTTCCACCAGAAACAGTTTCAGCAAGGTTGAGACAAGACATTTTATTTTGAAGTGGATCATTTTGAAAATTAAGACTAAACTAGGGCCGGGCTCGGTGGCTCAGCCTGTAATCTCGCACTTTGGGAGACCGAAGTGAGTGAATTGCCTGAACCCGCAGGTTCGAGACCCACCTGGGCAACTTGGCAAGACCTCATCTCTACAATAAATCAAAAAAATTAGCCAAGGGTGGTGGCGCGCGCCTGTAGTTCCAGCTACTTGGAAGGCTGAGGCGGAAGGATCGCCGGAGCCCAGCAGGTCGAGGTTGCGGTGGCCGGGAACGGCCACTGCACTCCCGTCTGGGCAACTGAGTGAGACTCCAACTCAAAAAAAAAAAATAAAAGACTAAACTATTCTTAAAAATAGAAGTTATCAGGCAATTACCTGATACTAATCCTTTGTAAATTGTTCTGTATGATTAAGTTTTGTAGTCAGGAATTTTCTGTTTTTTTAGTTTCTTAAATAGTCAAACCAGTGACATTTCATAACCTCTACCCTCCTCTTCACAATCTTCCTTGACTTCAGGTTTGTTACGGTGGATTGTGCTAGTGGATTATCTATACATGGTGATCTGTGTATGGATAGAATTGTTATTTCTTTGGTAACTTGAGTTAGTTTTAGGTTTGAAAGTTTTCAAATACCTTCAAAAATCCTTACACAAATTGACTAAGTAAGCAAAAAACCAAACTACTATGGAAGTTATACTTTCTCAAAATATTAGATCAACAACTCAATCAGTCTAAATTGTACAGTGATTCCCTCAGCTGGAACACAATGTATACATTGGCCTGTGCCAGTCAGAAAATTCAGAATGCCAGATTTCCAATGAAATATGTTTTCTTAGAAAGGGGCCCATTTATATGCGATGTGGTAGGGAGAATAATAACTTAGGTATGTGGCACAGTCCTCACATCCGTCTGTTTGACCCAGAGGTCTGATGCATAATAGCTTTATCACAAATCCCAGACTCACCACCATTTGCCCATGAATGTCCATGAAATCAGGCTGTGCAAACAAAAGCAGAGAATGGCACATCCGGACCAATCTACTATTGACATATGGAAGATGTATGAATTTAGCCCCCTAATGATCGAGAAGGAAGCAGGCGTTGGAAGACTACCAAAAGTAGACAGCTTTCTTGTCCCTCCAGGCATATGTGCAAAATAAATCATTCTTGAGATGATGATTAATGTTTCATATTTTTCTACTTCTCCTTCCAACAAAATTAATGTACATCTAGTTACTTATGAGACTGAGTTCTTACAGACTTCTCGATGGCTAGTTTCCTATTTATGAATGTGGTTAGCTGTTGTGCTTTCTCCATCTCTTTAATGGCCTTGATAATGGTAAAGACATTTGATGTTATTGTGCTTTCTCCATTTAGTGGGCTTTATCTTAGACTCCCCTGGGGTGGGGCGGTCATGATCTAACAAAGAGACCCATTCTTTGTGCTCCCCCTTCTATTTTCTTCCAATACCTATGAGTAATTGCTACTGCATTTAACACAGCAGAGCAGCCCCATGTGAACTGTGATGTTCTGGGGCTGAAGCCTTGATCTGGAGTGAAAGTTTTATATGAGATTTAGTACAATCTCATTGGCTATTCCACCTCATACCTTTATGTAGCTTCATATGCTGTCATTTCACCTACCTGATATTGGTATTGATTCATCAATCACTTCTGTTGAATACTTATTGAGGATTGGATCTTGTTTGTATATTTCCAACTTGAACTGGTGCTGTGTAGGTGTCCTAAATGTTAATGAGCTGTCAGTGAGCCTTACTTCTTGGCTCTATGTTTGGAATATTTGAGGCTCAGAGGATGTAAAAACCGTGGGAGTCAGTCAAAGCCTCAGGACTCTTCCAAAAGATCTGAGTCATCCAGTAGAGATCTGTTATCTCTCTAAAACTAGATTTCTTCATCTGTAAAATATTTTCAAGAATGGCCTGTTTGTTATTGACATATAGTTTGTGTGCATATTTTGGGGGTATATGTAATATTTTGATACCTGTTACAATGTGCAATGATCAAATCAGGGTAATTGAATGACATATCCATGACCTCAAGCATTTATCTTTTTGTTGAGCACATTGCAATTTTTGTCTTCTAGCTATTTTTAAATATACAATAATATATAATATATTGTTAACTATAATTTCCTTCTTGTTCTGTCAAATACTAGAACTTATTCCTTCCATCTAACTGTATTTTTGTGCTATTAACCAAATTCTCTTCATACACCCCTCAAACCTTCCCTTCCCCATCACTAGTAACTACCATTCCACTCTCTACCTCCATGAAAATCTACTTTCTTAGCTCCCACATATAAGTGAGAACATGTGATATTTGTCTTTCTGGTCCTGCGTTAATTCACCTAATGTAATGACCTTCAGTTTCATCCATATTACTGCAAATGTCACATTTTATTTTTTGGTATGGCTGAATACTAGTTCATTGTACATGTACGACGTTTCTTTATTCATTCATTCATAGGTAAACACTTAAGTTGTTTCCATATCTTGGCTATTGTAAATTGTGCTGTAATAAATGTGGGAGTTCAGATGTCTCTTTGACATACCAAATGTCTTTGTTTTGTATATATACCAAGCAGTGCACTTGCTGGAGCATATCGTAGTTCCATTTTTCAGTTTTTGAGGAACTTCCATACTGTTCTCTATAGTGGCTGTACTACTTTGCTTTCCCACCAACAGTATAAGCATTCCCTTTCTCTGCATTCTTGCCAGCAACTGTTATTTTGTCTTTTTGATAGCAGTCATATGAAATACTTGAAGTAATTATTTGCCTCATAATGTGGTTATAAGAATGAAACAAGTTTATAGAGTTAAAACACCTACCTCCTGGCAAACACCTAACAAATGCTAGCCTCTATTAAATATTTTTAATTTTATAATTAATGATATATCAATAAATTGACCTCTTCTATACAGCAGCTAATTTTACAATTACTGATATATTGATTTATTAGTAAACTTTGCAACTTTAATGCATTATAGTAGTATGTACATATGATATATGAATTCATTATATGGTTTCTAAGCAGTCTCCTAACTCAATGAGGTACAAATAAGTCTGTATCTTCTTGATGTGCTTTTGGGAGATTGCTGGTAATAGGTATAATGTAGCAGAGAATAGATATGACTCAGAATAGAAGTAAGTCACAGACAGATCTAGGTGTTATCAATCCATTAATCACACAAATTCCTAGTTTTATAAAAAATCAACCATCACTTACATGATGGTGGCAATAAACACACAGTCATCGTAAAGAGGAAATTGAGCTTCTAATTTCAGAATATGAGTTTACTTCTGTATCACCTTGAGAAATACTATTACGTCTTTAGGTATCAGATTTCATTTGTGTGTCATCTTTCAAAAAATACTATTTTCTAGTAACATTTTAATTAGGTTTTACAGGTTTTTTTCCTAAATTTTAGTCTCTTTAATGTTGAGACATATAAATTATAAATATTAATATAGTAATATAGTATAGATGTAATAAGTTATTTAAATATCTAATTATTAAGTATATATGATATGATTGTAATATTATAATTAATGTAACAATATAGTATAATTATAATTAAAATAATAATAGTATGATTATAATAATAATTTGGGCTACTCAAAACATATTCCAGACTTTTTCAAGCTAATAAGTGAATCCCAGTTAATTTTCATAAATTTATTTTTCAGAATTATGACAAATAATATTCTTTGTTTAAGAAAAATGAAGCTCTCAGTAGATTGATATTCCAATTCCCTCTACTGCATATTCTTGGGACTTCCTGAACAACAGATTGTTGTAACCTTCTGGAAAGGGGGATAGCTTTCCTCCAACTTAGGCAGCAACTAAGAATGATAGGACTGCAGGCTTGAATTTGAAAAATGACAGCTTGGTAACAAGACAGCCTGAGATGATGCCCAGGAAGACAGACAATTCTGTTTCAAAAGACTTTATCCTACTGAATTAAATGTCACTCCAGGAAGAGTGCAAGGCCTTGTCCACCCAGCAACCATGAAAATCTGACCTTGGTGAAAAACAGTAGCCGCTGATACTGAGACACTGGAAAATTTCAGAGGTAGGGACTCTGGAAAGGTACAGTTGCATGGATTAAAAAAAGAAAGGTGACACAATAGTGACAGGAGGAGCAAAGTGACCTTTCCTAATGATTATTCTTTGATGAGTGTCCCAAAATGTTTGTCTCTGCCTCATAATACATTTGAATTGCTATGAAATATGATCATTGTTCCGGCATATAAGCTAAGGTGTGTGTTCTCATGTCTAGGGCCTAACTGGCATGTTACAGTCACTTACTTTCAGTAAGACAGTTGAGTGAAACATGGCAGTGATGAGACCTGACACAAAACTCACAGAGCTGGGCAGACATAGGAAGAAACTTTATGGGGTAGCCAGGTCTGAGAGAGCAAGGCACGGTGAACAAGAGAGTATAAAATCTCCGGATTGATTAGAATAATTAATAAGCAGGTGAGTGAAAAGCAGCGATGAGGGAATCCATAGGGTAGGGTATTCTAAAATCCAGATTGGCAATAAGCATCTGAGATGACTGCTGGGCATTAGGAATTGGCCTCCATCCCTCTAAGGAAGCTCCCAGGACTTATATTCTCTGGGGAAGGTGCAGGATTTTTAGTATAAAACATGAAATGGTGATCAGTGCAAAAGCCTCATACTGTGAGTTGAGGTACAGAGGGTGATGGTGAACTCAGGAAGTCAGATGCAATAAATCTATTCTCTGTTAGAGAGAACTGTGATATAAGAGCAGTGTGAGAGACCAGTGATCAGAGAAAGGACAGTATATTCCAGACAGATTTTCAGTAAGAGCGATTCAGTGACTATATCTTCAGTCAGAATAGCAAGGAAGGTGCTCTTTGCAGATACTTAGCTGAACAAAAACACATAGATTGGAGCACCCTAAAATTTCTACTAAATTAAATTTCTTAATGAAATGTGTTTATATATAAATATACATATACATACATACATACAGGATATGGTTCATCTGGAAAGGGAGGCATGATATCAAGGAATTGAACCATCAGGCACAACTGGCTACTAGAGCTGAAATGCCAAGATCTTGTAAGTGGCAAGATCCATGAGTTCATCTACGGAGAAGCTGGGGCAGGCAGAGGCAGTGGGGTTGAGATGCGAATCAATGTAGATGGTGTGATTGAACTAGCTCAATTATTTAAAGGCATTGTATGCAGGTTCAGTGGGGAGTATGCTGTATTTACTATATCAGGACAATATCTTAGTATAAGTTTGGAAGAGAAAGTTCAAAGGAAGCTGAGTCTCTGAAGGAGAAATAGACCCTCACATCTCTAAAATGAGTATGTGGATGTGGCATGCGCATGAAAACATGCTCAGAATTTTGCCCAAGAGCTGTGACATTGCAATATTATTGTCCCTTCCCTTACATGAGCATCTTTACTAACTCGTCAAAGCTGCTTCTGTCTGGGTACATCAGGGCTATCACCTCTTCATCCTACAGTGAACTTGGAGCTTTACCACATTGTCAGGGTCTCTTTGATATGAGTGTGTGTGTGTGTGTGTGTGTGTGTGTGTGTGTGTGTGTGTGTGTGTGTGTGTGTGTAAAGCTGGAGGGAGAAGCAAAGAAAGTCTGGGTGAATTAAACATTGCCGCTATATATAGCAATTCATTTTTCATAATTTTTGACAATACATTAATCCTATTTATAGAAGCAAGCTTGTATATTAATGATTATATGTCAATATTAATGATCCAAGCAGTAAAACCAAGCCTGCGGGTGGAGACCAAAAGACTGGGATAAAATCAAAGTGGGCACCATGGAAATATTTCAGAAAGAAGAGAGCACTACTGCATTTCACAGGAGTGCTTATCTTATTTGCCACTTCTAATTAAAGCAATGAGAAAGAGGGGTTTTTTTCCCAAATTGCTGAATCATCATAAACAATAATGCCATATTAATAATTATTTGATAAGATGGAAGAGCATTCAGAAGTCAATGCTTTTTTCTAACTTAAATGTACCACTTTTTTCCATTGACTTTTCAATTTATTTTTGATATCTTATGTCCTTCTTTTAAAATGTAAGTATTATGTTTTATCATTATTTGTAATGTGTAATCAATTAATGTGTGTATCAAGAGATTACTTCAAGTTCATCTGCTTATAGAAACCATTCTTTCTTTAAAATGTACAGTATGTACCAAAAAGTGTTTTAAGATAACAGATTTGTGCAAATGTAAAGGACCAAGTTAAGTTTAGAGAAAGAAGAGCCTATTTATTTTAAGATAAAATGTGAAGAGAGATGAGAAAATTATTGATTGAGGAGATGATATGCAAAGGGATTCTATTCTCTTAATTTAAAGTACATAAATATGCATTTACTGAGTGCTATCTAGAATGAGAAGAGAATATTAGGAAATAAGCCAACACTATAGACTTCTTTTAAAGAAACCAGAAAATTTGTAAAATAAATACCAAAATATAGTCAATGGAATTACATGCTAGATACTATATCAGAACCTCTAAATTTCCTGGAATTGGCAGCAAAATCTTCAGTAACATCTTCCAAGGGAAGGATCAAAATGAAAATAAACTAGAAAAATTGTAAGAATTTAATTCGCACTAAAATGTAAAGACAATGAACAAATGAGCAGAGATTAAAGGAATAATTAGGAGACAAGCCCTACTTAGAAAAGAGAATGGTATATGAAGGCAAATTTCACCCACCTTATAACTATGCCTTTGGTTGGACTAAATGACCTGGTGCTCAGGGAGCTTGAGGAACATATTGCAGTAAGGGTGGACACATTGAAATAATTGGATTTCTTTCTTTTCTTTTCTTTTTTTTTTTTTTTGTTTGAGTTGGAGTCTCACTCTGTCGCCCAGACTGGAGTACAGTGGCTGCTCCTGGCCACCACTGCCTCGACCTGCTGGGCTCCGGCAATCCTTCCGCCTCAACCTTCCAAGTAGCTGGAACTACAGACGCCCGCTACCATGCCCGGCTAATTTTTTGATTTGTTGAAGAGATGAGGTCTCGCCTGCCCAGGCGGGTCTCGAACCCGCGGGCTCAGGCAATCCACTCACCTCAGCCTCCCAAAGGCGCGGGATTACAGGCTGAGCCTCCGAGTCCAGCATAATTGGATTTCTTAAATTCAAATTAGTAATGCTATTTATGTTCATGTATTTAGTGTTCATTGTCACTTAACCATAAACAAGTGTAAAGTCCATTTCTGACATGAAAATATATTTGTTTACTTTTTAGTCAGTGCCTCTCTGTAAAGTTGCTAATAGAAATTCTAGCTTGAGTAATTTATTTTGTTAAAACTTGTAGCAATACAGAACTTAAATATGCAGGAATTATGTTTGTATAAGTGATTTTAACATTAAGAGAATTTATTATGCTTTCTCAAAGAAACATATGTTAGAATTGCCCCATGGGCACAAAGGTATATTAGGTTGAATGAGGTAATTAGTGGAAAAATAAGAAGTAAATATAGAAAATATGACTTATAAAAGTCTTAATCTTATTTTCCAGGGCGCATGACAACTGTTTTACTTATTGGAATAATTGATCAAGGAATTTGTCAGTTGATAGATTTTTTTTTTTTTAACTAACAAGTGGTTATAATTACATGAAATGTTATAATTCCCTTTTGTTGGCATACACAAGCAACAAAATCAATATGGGTCTTTATTTCTTTAGATTACCCTGAGGGATTACTTCATTTGAACCTCCTTAATGCAGAATGCATGGAATTAGCTACCAACGGGTAACAAATTCTCCTCACTCATTCTACCAATCAGTGTTGACTGGGATGATGATTAGGTTAATCTAAGAAGTTACACCACAACAAGTATGTGTGAGACTCAGAAAGTTATTCTGATTTCTGGCTACAAGCACAGTAAATCTGGCCTCAGTGTACAGACTCAACCCCAAAGGATACTTAGCTGTCTGCTAGGTGTGGGTTCTATGTATTCAGAGGACATTCGGAGACTCTGTAACCCAAGTTCATTAATTGTATTTTTCCAATTTAAGACATGTCTCTTAGCTGGAAAGGAAACATTATGTTTGGCTACCAAAGAAAAAGAAAACTAAGAGTAGTCCTCTGTTGATCTAAATCACCACTCAGATGAAATATTCCACTCTCCCTGAGGAGCTGGGAGGCAGTATGGCTGGTCAACAAATGGACAACAAGGACAGTCCTATTGGCAGTGTCAACTCAAGTCTCCTGACACAAAGAGTATTTGAAAAAATAATAGCTTTATTTATGAAACTGGAAAACTTGCCTAATATCATTAATCCTTTCTTATCTGGAAAATGAGAAAGATAGAGTTATTAAGAGGCTTAGAAAAATTCTTATCAATGGTACTTAGACACATGAGAACCTACAGAGATATAACAGAGATGGTATAAAGGAAAAAGTAAAGCAAAACTTGCTATGAATTTAAAAACTATAAATCAGTAAAATATAGAACTAGTGACTAAGAATAATTGAAAATGTCTTATCTGTACTCCACATCTTTAAAACTAAAAATTTTAAAAAGAAAAGAAAATGTCCAAAAATTCAGTCTTCAATGTTAGAATTCAATTTTCATTTCTGATCTCAAATCCAGATTCACAAGGCTATATTAGCTTGTAAGTTACATGGTGGTGGAACACCAGGTGGCATAAACTTATGTGGCATAGCCAAGGACAAAACTCAGGATGATGTATTATTTTTTTGTTTCCCTAACTGCAAGAACAGAGGTTAATTAATCAAACACTCGACAAATATTAAATAGATACCCAATGTGCATTCAGCAATATAAATTAGTAGATCAGTACCTGCTTTAATTTTAACTCATACTCCAGTGAGCAGCAAATAAAATTCTTTTCTTGTTGGCTTTGAATGGATTTGTAGAGTTGGATCTGACAATTAAGTTCACGAACTTGCCACCGTGTGCTTACGCTGGCAAGACTGTACAAACAGTTCAATAAGATTTCATAACCTTGGTATATCAGTGTCTCATGGCAGTGTTTGTGTCGACATTTGGCGGTGTCTTGCTGAGTGGCGTTCATTATTGTCGTTGCATGTTTTTGTGTGCCGTCACGAGAATGTTGGAGCTTGAATTAGAGCAGCCAACAAACATTAAATTTTTTTTTCAACCTAGCAAGAGTTCAAGTGGGAAATCAGAGACATGTCAGCGCAAGTTTATGGAGATAATGCTGTGAAGAAAATGGCAGTGTAAAAATGAATTAATTGTTTTTCTGAGGGCAGAGAAAGTGTCTAATAAAGACAGGTCAGGATGGCCAGTAATGAGCAGAACTGATAAAAACATTTCAAAGATTTGCCAAATTGTGCACCACAATTTTTGGCTAGAAACATAGCAGACCAAATCAACATCAATAGAGAAATGGAAAACTCAACTGAAAATCTTGGCATGAGAAAGGTGTGGGCAAAAATGATCCTGACAGAGCTCTTGCATCACGAAAATGTACCAGCTCACACAGTACTGTCTGCTAGGGAGTTTTTAGACAGTAAACAAATAACTGTATTGGAACACTCTTCCTACTCACCTGATCTTGCCTCCAATGACTTTTTTCTTTACCAAAGATAAAGGAAATATTGACAGGACGACATTTTGTTGACATTCAGGACATCAAGGATAATACGACAACAGCTCTGATGGCCATTGATTTTTAGCAATGAAGTTTATAGCACTTTTTTTAGGATGAGTTCACAAACTTAATTGTCTGACCTCATATACCTGCAAGAAGAATGAAATCAGATGTTGAATTTTTACTTCAGCCCACATCTGATGTGATTTGGCATATGTGTTGTGTCTTTGCCTCAAAATTTTATGTTACGTAGTGTGCCTTAATAACTATATGGTAGCACGCACCTGTAGTTCCAGCTACTTGGAAGACTGAGCTGGAAGAATCACCAGAGTCCAGAAAGTCAACGTTGGGGTGGCTGTGAGTGTACCACTGCACTCCAGCTTGGGTAACAAAGTAAGACTCCAACTAAAAATAATAATAATAATAACCATATGGTTGATGGAAAGAGTGCATCCATGGTGCATTATTCTATTCAATATAGAAAAGTCTACCTATGGCTCAAAGGTAAATCTAATATTAAACTGCAGTGTGTTGGTTTTTAGCTTTGCTATGACAACAGCTCTTCACCTGGAAAAAAGAAAACCTTAAAATGTATCTTGCTTAATTAAAAATGAGATTAACTCAATTTCCAATTATTTAGTTTTTTGTTTTGTTTTTGAGTTGGAGTCTCACTCTGTTGCCCAGGTTGGAGTGCAGTGGCACGGTCATGGCCACTGCAGCCTCAACATGCTGGGCTCAGGCAATCCTTCTGCCTCAGCCTTCTAAGTAACTGGAACTATAGGTATGTGCCACCACGCCCAGCTAATTTTTTTATTTATTGTAGAGATGAGGCCTCACCAAGTGGCCCAGGTTGGTCTTGAACCCATGGGCACAGGCAATTCTCTCACCTCAGCCTCTCAAAGTGCTGGGATTATAGGCCTGAACCACCATGCCCAGCCTATTTAGTTTTTTTTAGTAGCATGGTTTATAGAAAAAACTAGAAGTGTTCACTTGGCTTACTTTAGCTATTGATTAATTAAATAGATCAATTTCTGGGCAGATTTTTCTGTAATATTAGTTAGAGTTAATGCAATTCTTTCTGCTAAGTGGTCACCAAGATTTTAAAATAGAAGAAAAGTCACGTATAGCATGAAATAATGGTTCCCAAAATCCAAAAGGTGAAACCAACTTCTAAGAATGTTCTAAAGACAGAGCAAAATTGGAGAGCACAGTGTTTGTTAAACAAAAGCAAAAATTAATGGTTGATAATTTGAATAGATGTTTCTAGTGGTACATTGTTAATAAAAAGGAATGAAGACAGGTTAGAAAAAGAGGCATTATCTCTTTCACAAATTTAGAGCATTCTCAAGTTAACTAAAAGACAAATGAAAAAAGAGAGACTGTAGAAACTAAAACAGCAAAATAGACAGGAACAAAAATAGAAAATCAGTGGAACAGAATAAAAAGCCCAGAAATAAAATCACATGCCTACAACCAATGAACTTTGACAAAGTTGACAAAAATAAACAATGAGGAAAGGATAATCTATTCAATAAATGGTGCTGGAAAAATTGGCGGGTCATATGCAGAAGAATGAAACTGAATGCTTGTCACTCACCATATATGAAAATTGATGCAAGATGGTTGGAAAATTTAAACTGAAGCTGCAAAAAATCCAAGGAAAAAAACCTAGAAAAACTCTTCTGGAAATTGGGCTAGGCAAAGAATTTATGATGAAGGCCCTAAAAGCAAATGCAACAAAAACAAAATAGACAAATAGGACTTAAACTAAAAGCTTCTGTATAGTAACAGAAATAATCAGCAGAGTGAACAGAAAACCTGCAGAATGGGAGAAAATATTTGCAAATTATTCCTCTAACAAAGGACTAATATCTAGACTCTACAAGGAACTCAAACAATTCAACAAGAAAAAAACAACCCCATTAACTGGGCAAAGGACATGACCAGACATTTCTTAAATGAAGAAATACAAGCAGCTGACAAACATGTGAAAAAATTCAACATCACTAATCTACAAAGAAATGCAAATTAACACCACAATGAGATGTCATTTTACACCAATCAAAATGGCTATCATTAAAAGATCAAAGAACAACAGATGTCGGTATAGATGTGGAGAAAAGAGAATACTTACACACTGTTGATGGGAATATAAATTAGTTCAACCTCTATGGGAAACAGTATGGAGATTTCTCAATGAACTAAAAGTAAAACTACCATTCAACCCAGCAATCCCTCTACTGGATATTTACCCAAAGGAAAATAAATCATTATGTAAGTAAGACACCTGCACTCATATGTTCATTGTAGCACTATTCACAATAACTAAGTCATGGAACCAACCAAAGTGCCCACCAGTAGTTGACTAGATAAAGAAAATGTGGTATATATACATCATGAAATACTACATGGCTATAAAAAGAATGACCTTGTGTCCTTTGTAACAACATGGATGGAGTTGAAATCCATTATCCCAAGTGAATTAACTCAGAAACAGAAAATAAAATACCTCATGTTCTCACTTATAAGTGAAAGCTAAACAATGGGTACACATGGATATAAAGGTGGAAATAATAGACACTGGTGACTCCAAAAAAAGGAGGTGAGAGAGAGCTGAAACATTATCTATCAGGTAAAATATTCACTATTTGGGTAGTGGGTACACCAGAAACCCAATCCTTATCCCTATCAGCCATGTAAAAATATGCACTTCTATCCCCTGAATCTAAAATTAAAAACAAGAGAGAGAGAGAAGAATTTTAAAAGTGACACCATAGTAAATGTTTTAAATGTAATATTTTATACTTCCTTGAGTTTCTTTTTAAGTTTAAACTAAATTTCTTCAATTTGGATAAAGCTTCATGCTAAGGCAATTAACAGAAAATTCAAACTGAAGCATATTTTTTATTAGAAATATTTCCACAAAAAATTAAGGACAACGTAGAATTTTTTGACCACTCTAAATAGTAATTAGCTTAGATTAAACTTGAATGCAGGCCAAATCTAGGGAAATATAATAAAGTAGACAAATAAGCCAGATATCCAGCCTGGACGTAGTCCTCATATTCTACAAGTCTTTAATCAAATCTCATCTTCACTACGAGGCTGCTGGTGACTAATCATTTTATTAATAATTTTTGCCCTCTCCCTGGCATACCAAACTCCTTATCCTGATGTTCTACATTTTCTTTCTTCCATAGGATTTGAGAGTTGAGTTCGTATCACCTACTATCAGAATTGAAATTGGAGGCCTGAGTTACCAACATGACACAGGACATTTTTGTCCCGAAAGATAAGACTGTACTCTAATACAAATATCACTCTTTGCTTCAGTAGTGCAAACTGATTGATCCATGCAGTTTATTCATCTGAGCAATTAGCTCCTATTAAGCAATACATTGTTCATACTTTGCAAACAGGAGTTTGCTTTTCAAGACTCTCTTTACCAATCCTATTATATGCCAAAATCTGGCTGACCCTAATTGACTTTCCACCTTGAAAGATACATCTTAAACTGCTTGATGCTAGGCTAGAACCATTGGAAACACCCTTCACCAATTTATGAGTTTCTTTTGACTATGAATTTTTTTTCAAAATATTTTATTAAAGTATGGTTGACATACAAAAACTATACATATTTAATATATACAACTTGATGAGTTTGGAGATAAACTCATGAAACCATAACCATAATCTATGTCATAACATGCCCATTCTTCCAAAAGTTTCTTCTAGCCTTATTATTATTATCATCATGATTACATGTGCTAAGAACACTTACACAAGATTTGTCCTGTTAGCAAGTTCTTAAGTGTACAATACAGTGTTGATAACTATAGAAACTATGCTGTATAGAGCTTTTTGTATCTTGAATAACTGAAACTTTGTACCCTTTAAGTAATATCTCCCTCTTTCTCTCTCCCCCTAGTCCTGGACAATCACCATTTCACTATCTGCTTCTATGAATTTGATTATTTAGATCCACCATGTAAGTGATATCATGTAGAATTTGTGTCTGGGGTTTATGTCACTTAGCATAATGCCCTCACAATTTATTTATACAGGAACCAAAAGTCCTCTTTTGTTTTGGGATAACAACCATGTGAACAGGTGTGAGATGATACCTCATTGTGGCTTTGATTCTCATTTTCCTGAAGATTAAACGACATTGAGCACATTTTTATGTACTTTTGGCCATTTGTATGTACTTTTGGCCATTTGTATATTGTTCTTTAATAAATATCTATTTCAACCCTTTGCCCATTTTTAAAAATTGGGTTATTTTGGTTTCTATTTTGTTTTGTTTTGTGAGTTTTTGTTTGTTTTTCTTTTTTTTTAACCTTTAAATTTTAAAGATGTAGTGTACAATTCAGGGTTAGATGTACAAATGTTCATTATGCAGGTACCCTAGTTGATGAAGTGTGCCCCCTCTCTTGAAGTTTCAACTACTGCCAATACCTTTCTTATAGTATTATGATAATTGTTCAAGGTCCATTTATGAGTGAGAACATACAGTACTCTGTTTTTTTGTTTCTGTGATAGAACACTGAGTATGACAGACTCTAAATCCATCCAAGTTGCTGCGAAGTTTATATGTTTGTCCTTCTTTATGATTGCATAATATTCCATTTTGTATATGTACCACATTTTTTTATCCAGTCCAACTTCAATGGGCAGCATGGTTGGTTCCATGTTTTTACTATTTTGAATAGAGCTGCAACAAACATGCGTGTGCAGGTATCTTTTTTGTAGAATGATTTGAGTTCCTCCGGGTATATTCCCAATAGAGGAATTGATGGACCATATGGAAGGTCAATTCCTAGTTCTTTCAGAAATCACCACACTGTCTTCCAAAGAGATTGTATTAGTTTGCAATCCCACCAGCAGTATAGAAGTGTTCCTTTTTCTCCACATCCTCGCCAACACCTGTTGTTGTTTTATTAATGATGGCCATTCTTACTGGGGTTAAGTGGTATATCAACGTGGTTCATATTTGCATTTCTCTGTTAATTAGTGAGGCTGAGCACTTTTTCATGTGTCTGTTGGCTGCCCATATATCTTCTTTTGAGAAGTGTCTATTCATGTCTTTTGCCCCCTTTTTAATCGGGCTGTTTGTTTTTTTCCTTTCGGCGCATTTGAGTTCCTTATAGAGCCTAGATGTTAAGCCTTTGTCAGATATACAGTAGGCAAATTTTTTTTTCCCATTCTGTGGGCTGTCTCCCTGCTCTCTTGATGGTTTCTTTTGCTTTGCAGTAGCTTGTCAGTTTGACGAGGGCCCACTTTTCTATATTATCTCTTATGGCATGGGCACTTGGAGTTTTGATTAGAAATTGGTTGCCAGTTCCAATTTCCCTGAGGGTGTCTCTGGCACTGTCTAAGGTTCTTAGACTTTGAGGTTTTACTTTCAGGTCTTTGGTCCATTTAGAGTAAATTTTTGTGTATGGTGATAGGTAGGAGCCCTGTTTCAATTTTCTGCATGTGATCAGCCAGTCTTTCCAGCACCATTTACTGAAAATTCTCCTCTCCTCAGAGGTTGTTGTTGGAGGCTTTGTCAAAGATGAGTTTGTTGAGAAATTGAAGCTTTACTTCCAGAATCTCTATCCTGTTCCATCGGTCAATATGCGTGTTCTGGGACAAATACCAGGCTGTTTTGATTACTGTAGCCTTATAGTAAAGTTTGAAGTCTGGAAGTGGGATACCTTCTTCTTGGTTTCTTTTGCTAAGGATTGTTCTGGCTATTCGTCATCATTTATGTTTTCATATAAATTTCTGTACTGTCATTTCCAGGTCTGAGAAAAATGGTGTTGCTAATTGAATGGGTATTGCATTGAATCTGTAGATTGTCTTTGGTAGGATGGACATCTTAACAATGTTGATTCTTCCTATACAGAGCATGGAATAGTTTTCCATTTGTTATTTGTTTACATCTTCTTGAACTTCTTTGAGTAGTGTTTTGTAGTTCTCATTGTAAAGGTCTTTCACTTCTCTGGTCAGGAAGATGCCGAGGTATTTCTTTTTCTTTTACTTTTCCCCTTTCTTTTTTTTTTTTTTTTTTTTGTGACTATTGTGGATGGGATTGTTCTTTTTTTTGGTTCTCAAGGTATAGGATCATATCATCAGCAAAGAGGGATAACTTAACTTCTTTTTTTCTTATTTGGTTACCCCTGATTTCCTTCTCTTATCTAATTGCTCTAGCTAGAACTTCCAACACGATGTTGAACAAGAGGGTTGAGTGTGGGCAGCCTTGTCTTATTCCAGTTTTCAGGGGAAATGTTTGCAGTTTCTGTCCATTTAGCAATAGGCTAGCTGTGGGTTTATCGTAAATGTCACTTACTATTTTGAGGTATGTTCCTTCTATACTTAGGTGTTTGAGGGTTTTTATCAAGAAGGGATGCTGGATTTTATCAAAAGCTTTTTCTGCATCTAATGAGGTAATCATGTGGTTCTTCTTATTTTTACATCTGTTGATGTATTTAATTACATTTATGGTCTTTCGAATATGAACCAGCCCTGTATCCTGGCAATAAAGCCTTCTTGATCATGGTGAATGATTTTTAAGACATCTTTACAACAAATCAAAAAATTAGCCGGGCATGGTAGTGCACGCCTGTAGTTCCAGCTACTTGGAAGGCTGAGGCGGAAGAATCACTGGAGCCCAGCAGGTCTAGGTTGCGGTGGCCAGGAGCAGCCACTGCACTCCAGTCTGGGCAACAGAGTGAGACTCCAACTCAAAAAAAAAAAAAAAAGATATATTGTTGGATCCAATTGCTATGATCTTGTTGAGGATTTTTGTATCTATGTTAATTAGGGATATTGGCCTATAATTCTCTTTTTTTGTTGGATCTTTAACTGGTTTGGGTATCAGTGTGATGTTAGCTTTGTAAAATGATTTAGGGAGAATTCCATCTTTCTCAATTGCCTGGAATACTTTCAATAGGATTGACATCAGCTCCCCTTGTAAATTTTGTAGAATTCTGCTGGAAAGTCATCCATCCAGGCCATTTTTTTTTTTTTTTGTAGGTAGTTTTCTTATGACAGAGTCAATTTCCTGAGTTGTTATTGGTCTTAATGTCTTCTTGTTTCCACCTGGGGATGTTGTGTGATGTCAGAAAATCCTCCATTTCATTTAAGTTATCAAGTTTGTTTCTATACAGGTGTGCATAGTTATCTTTGATAATCTTCTGTTTTTCTTCAGGGTCCGTTGTGATTTGATCTTTTGTATTTCTGATTGTGTTTATTTGGGATTTTTCTCTCTTTTTCTTGGTCATTCTGGCTAGGGGTTCCATCAATTTTGTTAATTCTTTCAAAGAACCAGCTTTTTGTTTTGTTGATGTTTTCTATGATATTTTTGTCTTCTATGTCCCGTATTTGGACTCTTATTTTGGTGATTTGGAGTCTTCTGTTAAAATTGGGGTTTTGGTGGTCTTCTCTTTCCAGCTCCCTTAGGTGATTTGTGGGCTGTTAACTTGTGATCTTTCCATTTACTTCATGTGTGTTTATAGAGATATAAAGTCCCCTCTTGGAACTGATTTCATGGCATCCCAGAGGTTTTGGTAAGATGTTTCTTCATTTTCATTTGTTTCTAGGAATCTTTTAATTTCTGTTTTGATTTTGGTGTTAACTCAGTGGTTATTCAGCATCATGCTGTTTAGTGTCCGTGTATTTGTGGGCTTTAGGGAAATTATATTGTTGTTGATATTTATTTTTTCCCACTGTGATCTGAAAAGGTACATGGCAATATTTCAACCTTGTGGAACTTATTTATCCTTGACTTATAACCAAGGATGTGATCAGTTTTGAAGCATGTTCCATGTGGTGGTGAGTAGAATGTATATTCTGTGGTTGTTGGGTGGAATATTCTGTAGGTATCTATTAAGTCCATTTGATCGACTGTCAATTTGAGGTTCTGGATCTCTTTGTTGATTTTTTGTTTCAATGATCTATCTAGGGTTGTTAGTGGGGTATTCAAGTCCCCAGCTTTAATATTGTTAGAGTCTATATCTTTTTTTTAGTTTGCTTAGCAGTTGCTTTATAAATGTTGGTGCTCCTGTGTTGGGTGTTTATATGTTTAAGATGGATATTTCTTGCTGATAGATTAGACCTTTTATCATTATGTAGTGTCCTTTTGCATCTTTTTAAATATTTGATAGCTTAAAGGTTGTTTTGTCTGAGATTAAGATCGCAAATCCTGCCTTCTTTTGTGATCCATTTGCCTAGAAATTCGTTTTCCATCCTTTAACTTTGAGTCTGTGTGCGTCCCTTGTAGTGAGATTAGTCTCCCAGATGCAGCAAATAATTGGGTCATGGTTTCTTATCCAGTTTGTCATTCTGTGTCTTTTCAGTGGTGCATTTAGTTCATTCACATTCAAGCTGATTATTGAAATGTGATTGTTTATCCCTATTTTGAGGTTCTTATAAAGTTTTTTCTTTGTTTGCTTATTTTCTTTTAGCTTTGGGGTTAATGTATGTGTGTGTTTTCAAGTTTGTTGTTGTGATGTATTCTCTGCTGATTCTGTGCTCTGCTGTTCTCTTAGGAAATATGTGATCATTTCTCTCTCTCTCTCTCTCTCTCTCTCTCTCTCTCTCTCTCTCTCTGTTTCTCTCTCTCTCTCTCTCCTGTGCTTAATACTTTTTTAAGCATCTACTGTAGAACTGGTCTAGAAGCTGCATAATCTCTTAGGGATTGGATGTCTGGGAAGGATTTTAACTCTCCATAGCTGCTGAAGCTGAGCTTGGCTGGGTAGGAAATTCTTGGTTAGGATTGTTTATCTTTGAGGACTTTGAATATTGGACTCCAGTCCCTTCTTGCTTGCAGTGTTTCTGCCAATAGGTCTACTGCTATTCTTATTGATTTTTCCCAGTAGGTAGTCTGTCCTTTCTCTTGCTGCCTTTAGGACTTTTTCTTTTGTGCTTACTTTGTGTAGGCAAATTACTATGTGTCTATGGGTTGGTATTCCCATTTGATATCATGTGAGGGTTCTCTGTATCTCTTGTGTTTGACTGGTCACATCTTTGGTGAGATGGAGAAAGTTTTCTTAGATAATCTCCTGGAATAGTTGCTCCAAGGTATTCTCCTTTTCTCTTTCTTGCATGATATAAGCACACATCTCTTGTAGGTTTTGTTCTTTCTGAGTTTTCTTTCCATGTTTTTTAGAGATTGGGTTAATTCCATGTTCTGGTCTTCACATTCTGAGTTTCTTTCTTCTTTTGGATTAATTCTTCTTTCCTTGCTTATCATCTTGTTATTTATTTTCTGGGTAAAAACTTTTATGGCCCAAATCTGTTCTTTCAGTGTTGCATCTTGTCTTTCTTGAGTCTTATTCATTCTTTCCATCTTTCCCTAATCCCTGTAATATTCTGGGACCAGTCATTGGTGACTTCCATTGTTTGGGCTCTGAGGTCTTACTTTTCAGGAGTTTTCTCTTTGTTACACTTGAAATTACCTGTGGTCCTCCATTGATTTTTCCTTATTTGTGACAGATCTCTTTCTTTTCTCTTTAGTTCCATTTTTCAGTGTCAGTGGGAGAGAATTTCACTTCTGATGATTGCTCAGCCTTCTGTTCTTCCCTGATTCAGGCTCTGGATTTGTTCTATTTTGAAATGTTGCTCTGAGTGGGAAGCTTTGCTATCTTTTGTAGTTTTGAGAGTTGAATAAGGTAGAAGATGGGGAGCTAGGATTCAGAAACTACTTGAAAATCTCAATGTTCACTGGTTGTGTTATGGGTTCCCTTAGACCCACTCCCCACCACCACTTTATATGATAATGCAATGGGTACATCATGTGTGTACCCCCTGAGTCCAAGATACAGTAACAGCAATATGGAGAACAGAGAAAAGTAAAATTAAAGAAGATGGACAAAATTTCTTAAAAAGAAAAGAAAAAAACACAGAAAAAACACAATAAAAGCAGAAACCAAAGCAAAAACTAATTGAAAACACACACACACACACACACACCCAGCATGTAAATGAAGAAGAAAAAGAGAAAGAATGAAAAAAATACACAAAGGGGAAAAAATAGTAATTTAGAATGCACCCTCACACATATATTCACACACAAAAGAGCAAAAACAAACCAAAAAAAAACCCCTGAAAGATGAACACTTAATCATTCACATACACACATAAACAGAAAACAAAAAACAAAAGAATAAAAAGAAAAAGGGAAAAAAAAAGAGGGGGGATACAGATCATACTCTTACATACACATTCATGTATAAAGGAAAAATATTTAAAAATTAGAAAAAGTAGCAAACAGACAAATTAAAAAAAAAAAACTTAGGGGGCACACCTCATCAACAAGGGTACCTTGTTGTATATTTGTATACCTAACCCTGAATTGTACCCCACAATTTTAAAATAAAAAGTTTAAAGTTTAAAAAAAATTTTTTTAAACCTACCCTCTTGTGGCAGATTCTGTAATTGATCCTGTCATTCGCTTCTCTACTGTCTCCTGCAGAGCTTCCACCTTTTTCATTCTCTCCCCTGTGTCTGGGCCAGGGAAGGACAAGGGCTGGGGGGTGGATAGGACTGCAGTCCTCCCCTTCCACTCTCCTGTGGTCAGGGGGGATGCCCTCAGGTAGGGAAGTGTGGGATTGTCTCTTCCCCAGGTACTCATGTGGGGGGGCCTCATGTGTGGAGTCCTCCTGTTGTGACTGCCTTCAAGGCTCCAACTGGGTTCGTCCCTCTCAGTCGTGCCCCAGTTGTGTGGATCTGATGTTCAGAGGATTGCTTGGGAGGAGAGGGGTTGGGTCAGCCCCAGACTTACCACTGATCTCTTTGGAGTTCTTTTTCATCCTTTTCTGACCCTACCCTTTGTCCAACAGCTGAGTCAGGTTGGGGGATGGGGCACCTGAGACTCAGCACTCATCAGGTCCCTTCAAAGTTTGTGCTTTCAGGATATTCCCTCTGGGTCATGATAAACCCCTGACTAGTAGCTCCACCAGTCACAGAAACTGGGTTTGTTGCTCCATTGTGAGCAAGGTGGAACACTTTCCTGTCCTGTTTTCAAGATGATGGTAGGGTGTCTCTTTCATCTTCTCCAGTAGGGCTCTGCCTCTGGGCTCCCTCTGCAGCCCTTGCTGCCAGTGTCTAGCCAGCTGCTGCAGTGGTGAGGCAAAGCCTGAATCTGACAGTCTCTCCTGCTGCAGTGTTGAAGCAGAGCCTGGAGGTAGTAGTCTCTCCCTGCCACTTCTTCCCAGGAAGACTTTTGTCAGTTTAAAAAAATGGCACTTGACTTCTGTGACCCAGGAAGTGCTAGGGACCAAGCAGCACAGCTGCAGCACCAGCTGTTTCACCAGGAGAGCCCTGGCCACTTGCTCACAGGTCCCTACTTAGTCAGTCTCTCCCAGCATCCTCTTCCCAGGAAGGATTTTATTGATTTAAAAAAAAAAATGGTGCTCATTTCTGCCTCCCTGGAATCACTAGAGTCCAAGTTGAGCAGCTATAGCACAAGCCACTTCACCAGAAGAGTCCTGGTCACTTTCTCCTGAGTCCTCACTCAGTCAACCACTAACACACTCACTCACTCACCAACACATACACAAAATTTTCCATACATTCACTCACTCACACTGGGACTCACACAGTCTGACTGGCTCTTTTGCATCTTCTCACTCCATCCTGCAATTGTTTGTCTTTCTATTGAGCTAGAGAAGCTCCTTTAATAGTTTGATATTAACTCTTTAGCAGAAACATGGTTTGCAAATAGTTTCTCACATCATGAGTTATCTTTCACTGTGTTGGTTGCTTCCTTTGCCATGCAAAAACTCTTTAGTTGATGTAATCCCATTTGTTTATTTTTGCTTTTGTTGCTTGTGTTTTTGATGTCACAGTCAAGAAATTTTTGCCAAGGCCAATGTCAAAAAGACTTTCCCCTATGTTTCCTTCTAAGTTTTACAGTTTCTGGTCTTACATTTAAGTATTTAATACATTGTGAGTTGGTTGTTGTGTATAGCAAAAGATAAAAGTACACTATCTTTCTTTTGCATGTGAATATTCAGTTTTTCCAACTCCACTTATTAAACAGACTATCTTTTCTACCTTGTATATTCTTGCCCCCTTGTTTTGATTACTATAGTTCTGTAATCTATTTTGAAATTAAAAAGTGCAATATTGCCAACTTTGTATTACTTGCTCATGATTGTGTTGGATATTTGGGTCTTTTGAGGGTCCATAGGAATTTTAGAAAATTTTTTTTCTAATTCTGTGAAGAAAAAAGAAAGTCCACTGAGATTTTGATAGAAATTGCATTGAATCCATAGATAACCTTAGGTAGTATAAACATTTTAACAATGTTAAAATCCAACAATTCATGAGTTGCAAGTTGTCTCTCTACTTGTTTGTGTCTTCTTTAATTTCATTTATCAGTATTTCATACTTTTCAGCATCCAAGTCTTTCTCATTGGTTAAGTTTATTCTTGAGTATTTTGTTCTTTTTGATACTACTGTGAAGGAGATTATTTTTAAATTTTCTTTTCAAGTACTTTGTTGCTAGAGAATAGAAATGTAACTGAGTTTTTATGTTGATTTTATATCCTACAACTTTACTGCATTTGTTCATTAGTTCTAACAGTTTGTGAGGAGATTTTAGGATTTTCTACACATAAAATCACATAAAACAGAGACAATTTTACTTCTTCTTTTCTGATTTGGATTCCTTTTATTTTTTCTTTTTCTTTTTCTTGAGTACTACTCTGGCTAGCACTTCCCATATTATGTAGACTAGTTGGGGCAAGAGCTGGCATCTTTGTCTTGTTCCTAATCTTAGAGGGAAAACTTTCAGTTTTTCACCATTAAGTTGAATGTTAGCTGTGGGCTTTTCAAATAGGATATTGTGTTGAGTTACATTCATTGTACACTTAATTTATTGAGAGTTTTATCAGGAAAGAACGGTGAATTTTGCCAAATGCTTGTTCTCATCTATTGAGATGATCCTGTGATTTTTTATCCTTTGGTCTGTTAATGTGGCGTATCGCGTTGGTTGATTTGCATATGTTGAATCTTCCTTGCAACCCAGGGATAAATCCCACTCAGTCATGGTATGTGATCATTTTAACATGCTGTTAAATTCAGTTTGCTAGTATTCTGTTGAGGAATTTTGCATATTTATTCATCAGAAATATTGGCCTGTTATTCTTTTCTTGTGATGTCTCTGTCTGGCTTTAGTATCAGGGTAATGCTTGCCCCATAAAAAGGGTTCAGAAGTTTTCTCTCCGCTTCAATTTTTTGGAAGAGATTGTAAAGGATTGGCATTAATTTTTCTTTAAGCATTTGGTAAAATTCACCTGTGAAAACATCTAATCTGGGTTGTTCTTTGTTGCAAGGTTTTTGATTACTGACTCAACATTTCTACTAGTTGTAGATCTGTTCAGCTTTCTATTTCTTTGATTTAACCTTGGTAGATTGTATGTTTCTGAGAAATTATCTACTTTTTCTAAGTTGTTCATTTATTGGCATGTAAATATTTATTATAGTCCCTTATGATGCTTCTTACTTCTCTATCATTGGTTGTAAACTTCTTTCCATTTCTAATTTTATTTATTTGTGTTTTCTCTCTTTTTTCACATTAGTTTAGCTAAGCATTTGTTAATGTAGTTTTATCTTTTGAAAGAACCAACTCTTAGTTTCATTTACTATTTTCTATTATTTTACTTTTTTATTTCATTGAATTCTGCTTTAATCTTTGCTATTTTTTTCCTTCTCTCTACTAACTTTGGGCTCAGTTTGATAGAATAAGGATGTCAACAAACAAATGGAAAACATTTAATGTTTATGGACTGAAATGATTGCTATTGTTAAGATGGCTAGTCACACAAAGCAATGTACAGATTCAGTACAACTCCTATCAAAATTCCATTTAAAATTTTCACAGAGGCCAGGCACAGTGGCTCAAGCCTATAATCTCAGCACTTTGGGAAGCCAAGGGGAGAAAATTGCCTGAGCCCGTGGGTTTGAGAGCAGCCTGAGCAATATGGTGAGACCTCGTCTCTACAATAAATCAAAATTTAGTCAGGCATGGTAGCACATGCCTGTAGTTCTGGATACTTGGAAAGCTGAGGTGGAAGGATGGCCAGAGCCCAGCAGGTTGATGCTGGGGTGACCATGAGCATGCCACTGCACTCCAGCCTGGGTGACAGAGTGAGATTCCAACACAAAAAAAAATTTTTTTACAGAAATAGAAAAAATGATTCTAAAATTCATATGACACCACAAAACAGTATGGTACTGGCATAAAGATAGATATATAAATCAATGGAACAAAATAGTGATTCCAAAAATAAATCCACACATATATGGCCAATTGATCTTCAACAAGGGTGCCAAGAATACACAACAGGAAAAGAATATTCCCTTCAACTAATGGTTTGGGAAAACTAAATATCTAGATGCAAAAGAATTAAATTGAATACTTATCTTACTTTATAAACAAAAGTCAATGCAAAAAGAATTAAAGACTTAAACATAAACCTGAAACAAACTCCTAGAAGAAAACATAAGGAAAAAGCTTAGTGACATTGGTTTTGGCAATAATTTCTTGAATATGACACCAAAAACACAAGCAACAAAAGCAAAAATAGATAAATGGGACTGCATCAAACTTAAAGTTTCTGCGCAGCAAAGGCCATAATTAACAAAGTGAAAGGCAACTTATGGAATAAGAGCAACTATTTGAAAACCATATATCTGATAAAAAGTTTATATCCACCCCTCCACCTCCCCTACCTTTGGGAAGTGAATCTCCTCTCTCTCCAATTTACTTTCTAAATAAACTATATTTTCCAATCTAAAAAAAATTAATCTCCAAAATATATAAGCAACTCCCACAATTCTATACCAAAAAAAAAAAAAAAAGGCCAAACAATTCAATTTTAAAATGGGCAAAGTACTGAAACAGATCGTTTCAAAAAAAGGCATTCAAGTGGACCATAAATATATGAGAAGGTGCCCAATATCACTAATCATCAAGGAAATGCAAATCAAAACCACAATGATCGATCACAACAAAATTGTTAGAATAGCTGGTATCAAAAACAACAGCAGTAGCAAGTGTTGGTGAGGATGTGGAGAAACTGGAATCCATGTGCATCATCAGTGGGAATGAAAAATGGTGCAACTGCTATGGCAAACAGCATGTAGGTACTTCAAATAATTAAAAATAGAACTATCCCATGATCCATCAATCCCACTTCTGGGTATATATTCAAAGAAATTGAAAGTCAGGATCTGGAAGAGATATTAACATTCTCGTGTTCACTGCTGCACTAGTAACAATAGCCAAGATTTGTTATATACATGTGATGGAATATCATTCATTTTTAAAAAGAAGGAAATTCTGTAATATGGGACAACATGAATAGAACTTGAGGACATTTTACTAAGCGAAACCAGTCAGTCACAGAAGGACAAATACTACATGACTCCCATTTAGAAATATGAGATTTCTAAATCTGTCAAACTCATAGAAACAGAGATTAGAATGCTTTTTCCAGGGGTTAGGCTAGGGGGAAAGGGAAATGGGAAGTTACTTTTTAAGAGGTCTCAAGTTTCAGTTATTCAAGATGAATAAATTCTAGAGATCTGCTGTACAACATTGTGTTTGTAGTTCATAACACTGTCTTATACACTTTAAAAGGGTTAGAGAGGTTTTGTGTTGTGTTCTTAGCACAACAACAGAAAAGAGAAAAAACGAATGAATGAATTAATAGATTGCTCGCTGATTGCACTTTGCTTCAGGGAGATGTGCAAAAATACATAAGAGCTATTGGCCTTGCCTTGTAAAATTTACCATCTATTTATAATAATAGCAACTTGGACAGTGTTTAATGAGCACTAGGTACTCTAGGTGTTCTTCTAAATATATCAACATATGTCAATTCATTTTATCGTCACAAAAACTCTATAAAGAGAATCATGTTAAAAACATTTATCAACAGGTGCAACTTGGGCACTGACCTGTTGTGGCAGAGAGGGGCTAAAAACAGTCAAAACTATTCCTTTTTAAAAATCAGCCCAAGCTCTAAACCTGTTAGACATGGGACATGAGAAAACCAAATGGCCACAAGCCGCTTTCCTGAAAGTACAAGATAGTAATTGATCCACAACCTTATCCCTGCATCCTCTCTTTGTGAAGTTATCAGTTTATAACACCTGCTTGTCATGTATATCCTGGAAACAATTTGTTCTTTAAAAATCTGATTGTACTAAATACAACTTTGCAAATTCCAAAGGAAAATGTTTAGCCATACAACCCGGCACCCTTCCTTACCTGAACTAACATATAAAACCCCTCTCCTCTTTCTCCAGTTTGCTCAACCTTGGAGCATTAGCTCACTGTATCGTGTTGGTGCTAATAAAACACTACTTCCTAAGATAGCCTCGGTGTCACAGCCTCTCTGTTTTCCCACAACACTGTAAGAAGAGATGCTGGACAATCTGTTGGGGCAGGATTCTGGAGGCTTTCTACTGAGCAAACAATCCCTTGCAGAATCGCTATCATGGGCAAAGGTGTATTGAGGCAGTAAGAGAAAGGAGAGGCATTTGGGGGCTTGAGGTTGCAACAATTTACCAAACAGTATGGAAGCATTTGTGTCTTAACAAATGGTACACAGGTATATATCATCTGAATATCAGCCTTTGAGGATGGTAATATTATTAACCCTATTTTATAGATAAAGTAATGAGGCCCGGAGTGTTAAGTGACTTGCCCCAAGTCACAAAGCCATTGAGTGGAGGAGGTGATATTTGAGCACAAGTAGTCTGATTCTAGATCCTGTGCTTCTCACTACTATGCTATACTGTCTGATATGTACAAAGAATATAATTAGATTTAAAATAATATGACTAAATGGTTATCCAGCAGCTAAAATATGTCGGGTAATATGGAATGCAAGATGTAGAGGGATTCAAATATAAATTAAGTCAAATCTCAAAAAAATATAATGGTTCTAGCAAGAAGTACTAAAATTCAAAGACATTAACCTAGAGATGGAGACTGTTTTCTTCAGTGAACCAAAGGTGAAAATTTACTGTTTGCACATATCTGAATAATTGCTCCAATTTTCCATTATATTGTATCAGAAGACAGTAGTTTGAAAACAGGAATTTGTAAGGTTTCCAGTAATATCCCCAGGGATGCAGCAGAAGTAGTTCCAACTGCACTTTGGCCAGATCTCTTTTCATTTTGGAAGTAGATGATTAGACATGATTGGCGACGATCACTAATGACAGCAGGGGAAAACTGGATCAGTCATGCCAGGAATTCTCCTAAATGCATGGTAGAGGAAAGCACAATGATACTTTTTTTCCTTCCGTTCTCCATTTCTTAATCTTCCCCCGTGGTGGCATTCTTCCTGGTACTGTCTCCAGCTACTGGTATTGGTGCACCATAGGGCATTGCCAGGAACTTGTGTTCAAAGCTCTTGAAAACAATGTTCACTTAAAATGGCTCAGCATCACCTTTTGAAAATAAAACGTGCCCATTGATTTCCACTGCCAAATTAACATTTCTTTATTGTTACAATAGCAATTTGGGTTCAGAGTAACTCCCTCAAAACCATTTTAAGGTGATGATAGGCTTAAGATGCTGATGATGCTGACTTTCTTTCAATTAAGGGAGATTTAAAAACTGCAGATATAATTTTTTTAGTAGTACCATGACATTTTCGGCAGGATATCATGAGAACCAAAAGTTTTAAATAAAGGTTTATATGAATATTTGTGTTTCTCAAAAAGTAAGAGACGCAAGAATTAAATGAATAATAATTTCAATACAAAGAGCAATTTGACTAACATTTTATAAGCTGGAAAACAATACCAACTGGAACCGAGAAACCAAATCCCACAGCACCAGCTTTTGCTTCAAATAATCTCCAGGTGGCTGCTAGCCAATTTGCCACATGAAGAAAGCCTGACACTTACTGGAAAGCAGACTCCAACTATTAAAAAAAAGAAAGAAAGAAAGAAAGAAAATAACACTCAGTGGAGAATAGACAATGTTGTGCTAAAAGGCTATGTTATTTTGCCAAAAAAAAATTCAATCTGCACACAAAATACCTCTTCCCTTGTCTTTTGATCTGATGTAGCACTTGTCCAAATGGATGGGCTCCCTAAAGGGAAAACCCATTTCAAACATTGAGGAGCTCTAACAAATGCGAAGCACTCAACCTCAGGCTTAAATATCCCAAATGGTCTCTTGCTGGTAACATGAGAACAAAATCAGTGTTTCACTCAGAAAACAGGTTTCCTGGCTTTTATCTTCTGTTCCATTTGAGCATTGATATGAAGATCAGAGTCATTGACTTGAATGTGATTTAGGATCTTGAGACATACAATGAGACATTAAACACTTTCTGGCCCTCTAAAATTTGTATTCAGACTCTTCTTTTTTCAGGGTATAATCACAGTCCCATCAGTATTCGAGGGATTTGTGCACACAGACTGCCTCTGTCAAAATTGTAGCAAGTTAATGCATTCCAGTATAGCTTGGTTGAGCAAATTATTGCCTTAGAAGAAGAATGTAACTTAGTATTTTGACATATGTTATTTTATATGGAGTACAATTTATTGTTTTTAAGCTGCTTGGTTTCAACTTCATTACTTTATGATTTGGAGAATAAAATTAAACTTTATAAAACAAAACAAAAAGCAAACATGAGAATAATGATCTCAAGTCACAAAGAAAGGAAGGCAGAAACCAAAATCATCATCATACTATGGACAAACGGGAAACCGTGGACTTCTTTTCAAACTGATAAATAAGGTTGCTAGCATTTATTCATTTCCTGAGACGTAACAATATGTATTGCCTTGCCAATTTTCTTCAAAGAAAATTATTATTTCAAGCTCTTCATAAATCCTGTCACCTCTGTGAGCTTAGTTTCCTCATGGGTAAAATGGGAATAACAATGCTAGCTTGTGGAGTTGGTATGAGGGTTAGAAGTAATATATGAAAATCACCTAATAGTACCTGGATATAATGGAAGCAGTCACTGTTATTATTATCCAAAAGCTGTATCTGGACATGTAAATTGGAATCAAACACTGAGGCCATTCTCAGACTAGGTTCAAACATAAGAACATATTTTCTTGCAGATTCAAGGTAATTGAGGTAAATGTTAGAACATTTACTTGAATTATCGAGATACGTAAATTGTTTTCAATTTTCTACTTGCATGTCCAGGTATGACTTTTGTGCGTAGCCCTAGAAAAATCCAGAAACTTTGAAAACTTCATCCATTCCTGAAAGCCCTCAACATTATGTTTAATGCTTGATATGTAGTTGCCAATATATTGCAGGACAATCTCCATTCATTAGTAGGGTCGCTGCCTCAGATATCAAAAAACAAAACTAATCAAATAACTATCCCTCATGTAATTTATATCAGTAAATTTGAAATGTGACTGAATGGGGGATAACAGAACAATGAGTCATTTTCAGAAATTATATTTGTTTGAAGCTATTATAATACAATCTTTAGAACATTCTAAGAACATTTGCAGGAAAGAACATAAAATCTGCATGAGACTAAAGACAGAAATGACCTTGCCTACCTACATTTAAAAAGAAAATTCCATGTGTTTGGTCTCTTGGGATAATTTTAACAATAGTTGCTCAGAGAAAGGAAAATTGTAGTAAATGCTTCCCTCTTTAAAAAAGTGATTTTTAAAAAGACTACATAATGGCCTTTTAAGTATAGGTATCCCTTACCAAGTTAAATTGTGTAAAAACTATAAAATATTATACACATATAAAAGATTATTGAATAAAATTTGAGATTGGAAAGTTGCTAACTCTATAGAGTATAACAGTAATATCAAAGCAGCAGCATGATGTTAGGGAGTTTGCACTGAACCAAAATCAGGATGTTTTGACTTAGTGCCCTAATAGGCCTAATAAGGCTTCCTGGGGGTCTCATAATTCTCATCTGTAAAGTGAGAGAATCAGATTACATTAAACTCTTCTTGTGCCTTGTAGCTATAATATTCTATGATTCCATCATAACACCTTTATCATGTAATTCACCTTTGATCCATGACAAATAATAGTAACAAATTTAATTTTAGAAGCAATTATTTTCATTACTATATTGGGCTATATTGAGACTCCCTAGGAAATAAGTGAGGGGGAAACTCAGCTACATAAACACTGGGATCAATAATAAACTTAGAAAGGCTTTAGAAAAAAAGGAACTCAAAAGTTTAGGGGTCTGATTGGGACAGGTCATGGAGAAACCACCAAGAAAAAAGAGGCAAAGCTGTTGGAAAAGTCATAGAAAAGGAAAGCAGTTGTTTTGTTTTGTTCTGTTTTGATCCAGGAGGATATTGGTCTCAGAAAGGGATTTAGCTTTGTTAGCAACTACTAAGTTGGAATTTAGGAAACAAGAGGACAAGCAAGGATTGAGTAAGCCAAATATGACTGTTAAATGAGTGGTCTAATTAACCTCAGAAGGGTCCATTAGAATAGTAGCCAGTTAAGAGACAGTTACTAAAAGTCAATTCAAATTCATTCAAATGACAAGATAGTATAGACATGGTTTACTATGTAATTTACTTCAAACATTAACACTCAAAGTCTTCATTCATTGCAATACCTTACACATGAAGTTATCCTAAATTTTTACATCTGATATTCCTATTTGAACTAGCTGAATGTTAGATTCAAGAGAAGGAGTAAAAAACAAGATATAATGGCCAAGGAAACGTTTCCAGAGAAGAAATATAACCAGTTGCCTTGATGCCTGAGAAATGGCACTGAAATTGGATCAAAAGTATGAAGGAGTTTTGCTCTGGGGGTTATAAAAATGTAGAGTCTTTTTTTTTTCTAGGAATTTATTTTTCTCAACTTTATTTTATTTTTGTTTAAAAATGTGGGGTACATTTTAGGATTAGGTATACAAGTGGTCATCGTACAGGTAAAGTTTGACTTCCCTTTGGACCCTGCTTCACTTGGTTTGAGATCAGGTACCCTTATCAATGTTATGTGCCGCCTCCCACTCCCCTGATAGTTTTTGTCTACTGTCAATCCCTTTCATATGGTATTATGGTAAATGTGGTACATATATATGATGGGATGTTACACAGCCATAATGAAGGACAAAATTATGGATTTTCCAGCAACTTGGATGGATTTAGAGTCTATCATACTCAGTGATCTATTACAGAGACAAAAATGCAGAGTCTTAAAGATGAAAGTTAGTTTAGAAAGCAGATAATCTCTTCTTTTTTTCTATTTTTTAATTTGCCATTTTTTATATATTTTTTATTTTTAAAAAATCTGTTCATATTACTCACATGACCAAGTATCCAACTCTAGGCGCTCAAAGATCAGCTTCTTCTGGGATCTTTTGGGAAAGCAGAAATTTTCGTACACCCTTTCCGAAGGGTCTTATTAACATCATGCCCTTCTCCTGGGTGTTCTTTACTCTTCCACAGGCTGCTGTTCACTTTACCACAAGGTCCCCACCTGAAGTCTTGGGCACAGTTCCCTCAGGTGGAACGTGATGGGATCAAGAGGCTGGCATAGAGTAGAACACACCTTATTTTCTTGCTTTAGCCTGTGAATCTCTGCAACACCACCAATCAGACTTTACTGGAAATTTTGGATAATTCAAGGGAAATGGCATATAGGATTTGAAAAGTTAAATTCTACGACACATAAACCTTTTTTTTCACAGACAAAAGGAAGCACAAAACAAGTTTGCAGGAATGCCATCTCTTTGGGCACCCCGAACCTCTCTATAAAACCCCACCTCCTTTACCATCCACTTACCTTTAGAAAAATACTACTAACCATCCCAGAAATTGCTCTTATGTGGCCCGGAATGAGTCAAAACCCAAATCCACCACTGCTGATATTCGTATATCTGTCCAGAGTCACCACTGAAAAACAATGACTTTTCCTTTCCTTCCACATTCCAAATATTACATAAATGTCTCTCATTGACAAAATTTTATCAGAAGCCTGCTAAGAAGAGCCTAGAAAAGTAGTTCCAGCGAGAGTTTAGAAATATTGGTGGTAATTCTGAGTATCATTCAATCATATTTTTTTGTATATTCACCATCCATACATATTTGTTTACTATATTTTGAGATAAAAAACTAAAAACAACAGTATGTTTCCACCTAACTTGATGAATCTATCCCTTATACAAATAAAAGCATGTTTATCTTTTCTCCTAAGAGAAAAGACATGTGTCCTGCAAGCTCCATGATTCACTGTATCCAACTCTATCTCTCTTCATTTCTATTCTCAATTTTTTTTCTTTTAAATACTCTGAATACATAATTATAAGGTGTTAAGTACTGAATTATGTCCCCATAAAATTGATATGTTCAAGCCCTACCCCCAATATGATTATATTTGGAGATAGGACCTTGAAAGAGGTTATCAAGATTAAAAGAGGTCATAGGAGTGAAGTCCTAATCCAGTAGCACTGTTGTCCTTATAAGAAGAGAAAGAGACACCAGGGATGCATACACACACAGAGGAAAAATAAAAGGCCACGTAATGACAAAGAGAGAAGTCATCCATCTGCAATCCAAGGAGAAAGGTACCAGGAGAAAGCAACCCTGATGACACTTGATTTTAGACTCCTAGACCTCAGAACTGTGAACTATAAACTTTTGTTGTTTGGACCACCAGTCTGTGGTGCTTTGTTATGGCAGCCCTAGCAGATATAGATTTAACCACAAGCCACACAAACCATATAAAATAACAAGAAAGTGGGTGGGAAAGACAATACATTGTTTAGTACGTAACTAAACAAAGAAGGAAATATGCATAGTTACCACTATTCTTACTTCTCTAGCTGGTCATATCTTTATTTTAACAACTCCTTCCACGTGTCTGTACCTTCCGCATGTTTTAATTCCTGCAAGGTCTGAGCCATTTGTGGCCTTGACTATCAGATTACTGTAGTCATCCATTAACTTTCACCACTGGTCATGGAAGTAACAAGAGATTTAAAAATCTCCCAGCTTCTACATATTCTTCCTTACCATTACTGCTTGGTGAACCACATTTTCCCCTGATAAACAGAATCAGTAATCACAGTCAGGAAAGCAACTTTCTTATTTGCTTATTGGTTCAATGGCCTGAGAAGGCAAAAGGGACCAAGTAGTAATCTCAATTTCCAGTTAAATGAAACCCTTTTAAGACTTCTAGCCTGATTATTCCCTTCTTGAGAAATAATAGTTTTTATACCAGCAGTGTCAAAAAATGCAGGAGAAAGAAGTAGTACAAATTTTTTAAGAGAAGTATTTGGGGTAAGACTGAAGAAATCCAGTCTTCTTCAATTCCTTGATTCTTGGACTCTGGTATTCTGTCTATGGAAGACACAACATCATGTATGATTCAGAGCATATATTGCATTATGTATAACAATTCCTCAAATTCACAAGTGTTGTCACTCAGGCAATTTTGTAACTATGCATCAATAGACCATTCTGCTGTTCTATCAGGCCATCTATGTTTGGGGGTGAAAGGGTATGTAATAAAACCAATGGCTCCTCCCACCCCCCAGGTACTTAATCCTGTTGCCTCTATTATTTTATTATACAATAACTTTCTTGATCAAAAGCAAGATTATGTGGGATACCTTGAAGTACTCAGTCCTGGATGATGGTATTAGAAGAAGCACTGAGGGCAAGAAAGGCAAAGTAAATACCTTTTCCTATGAAGACAAATTGTTGCCCCCTCCATGATGGAAGAGACCCAATGTGATCAATGTGCCACCAAGTGACTGGCTGCACATTGGCTATGATGCATTATCAGAGACTCAAAAATAGACCCTGTCATTCACAAGCTAGGTAGTCAGCAGTGATGATAGCCAGTTCAGTCTTGGTAAAAGTAAGCACATAATTTTGAGCCCATGAATAACAAACTCCATTCCTGAAGCTTGTGTTCAATAGTTCATTGAGCAAGTAAAGGAATGGCTATAGAAAGGCCTGACTGACATCCATGGGATAAATCATGCTGTCTACTTGATCATCAAAAACCTTACCTGGAGGGCTTCCTTTTGTTGAACATCCATAGTGGCATTCATAGTCTTTTACTGTGTCCCCATTCCAAGAGTCTTATCCACAGAAATCATCCCTAGACTTCTTGTCACCAACCCTTCAATCTTGTGATTTCTGAGTTCCTGACTATCTAACCAAACTGTTCACTGCCTGTCTGTGATTGCTTTAGATACATATATTTGGCTATCCTTCATTTCAGGCAAGAAATCAAGCCCACAGGGTTTAGAAGACATTCGTGTCAGAGTAGCTGATCTTTTAATTGTGTTAGCATATTATACAGTAGTATCTATAAACAAACCTACATAATCTTTCTTTCTCTGTCAACAAGACATAGGGAATGTTCTATGAGGCTACAGGTATGAGTAAAGGGACAGGTAGCAATGTAGCAAGTAGGGTTTTGAGCATATGTACCACCTGCTCATACCACTTAGATGTGTTTTCAGGATATCCTTGAGCCTAATTTTACATGCCCACTTCTACATGATGAGGCTATGCTGTTGGCCAACTCACATAACACATATGTCCTATGGGCAGGTTACATTCATAGTCTTTTTCAAAAAATAATAATTAGCAGAAACAAGCAGAAAATGTTTTCTCAAAGCCTCCCCTCCACTTAATCTTTTGTAATCAGCTGCCCAGAAAGTGACAGGGTGACAATATGGAAGATCACATAGGACATTTTAGGGATGGGACCTCTAGATGGCCTTTAAAACTATACCCAGATTCTATTCTCTGAATTTATTTAATTACTAAAGTGTCTAGGAAATGCAGTTTAGCTTCCTCCTCTTCACCCCACAAACATAAATACAAATCTCCCAAATAGAAATAACTCCATTTAGTCCAGTGGTTCTCAAAATAACTCCATTTAGTCCAGTGGTCCTGGGGTAGCAGAAACAGCATCACCAGATAATTAAGGCCCATGTTACACCTTGGAATTACTAATTTCAAATCTTTAGGGATAGGGCCCAGCAATTTGTGTTTCAATGGGCCTCTATATGATTCCAGCACATGCCAATGTTTGGGAATCGCTGGCCTGGAATAAAATGAGGAATAACATCAAACTTTCTAGTATATTAATGGCTTTCCATAACTGCCTCCCAGATTCTAAGAAATAAGTGATCCCATTGCCCAGTCAAGTGTTTATAACCTTTCCTTGGGCTACCTGGCTCTAGGGAAAACCCTGGTAGAAACACTCAGGCAAGAATCTATAATCGCTTTAGTTTCTGTTCAGCTGAAGGGAACAGGAAACCACTTTATGCTTCCAGGTAATCATAGACTTCCAATGACAGCCATCAAGATCTGTTTTCTTAATGCAGAAAGAAGTTTAGACTTAGTTAATAATATCTGTCATAGATAGTATACTTTTAAATCTAAAGATTCAAGGAGTGAAGACTCTTTAAATACCCGAGAAATAATCTCAATTACTCAAAAAATATATGTTTTGTGGCCTTAATTTGAAAGTCAGCCCAATTATCCCTGCAAGGTTTTTTTTTTTTTTACTTTATTTTATTTTAAAGATGTGGAGTACAAGTCAGGATTAGGTGCATAAGTGATCCATGTACAAGTGAAGTTTAGGCCTCCAACTTCCCCTGGTTTAGGATCAGGTACGCTTTATATTGTTACATGCCCTCCTCTTACTCCCTCACCTCTCACAACTGCCAATCCCTTTCTTGAATTGCGAGTAATGTTTAGGTCCCACTTATGAGTGAGCATATGTGGTATTTGCTTTTTTGTTTCTGTGATAGATCACTAAGAATGTTTGTCTCTAATTCCATCCAATTTGCTGAGTAGTCCATGATCTTGTCCTTCCTCATGGTCCATGATCTTGACCTTCCTCATAGTATTCCGTCATGTATATGTACCACATTTTTTTAACCTGGTCCATTTTCAATGGGCAGTAGGGTTGATTCCGTGTTTCTGCTATTGTGACAAATTCAGCAATGAACATGCACGTGTAGGTATCTTTTGCAGAATGATTTGTAGAATGATTTGTGCTCCTCCAGGTATATGCCCAGGAAGGGGATTGCTGGATCATAGGGAAGGTCAATTTCTAGCTCCCTTAGTTATCGTCACACTGTTTTCCATAGAGATTGAACCAATTTGCACACTCACCAACAGTATAGAAGTATTCCCTTTTCTCTGCACCCACACCAGCATCTATTGTTTTTTGATTTATTAATGATGGCCATTCCTATTGGAGTAAGGTGGTATCTCGGTGTGGTTTTGGGGGGTTTTTGGGTTTTTCTTTTTTTTGCATTTTGCTTATGATGAGTGAGGTTGAGTAGTTTTTCATGTGTCTGTTGGCTGCTCATATGTTTTCTTTTGAGAAGTGTCTATCCATGTCCTCTTCCCATTTTTTCTAGGGTTGTTTGTTTCTTTCCTTTCAGTTTGTTTGAGTTCCTTGTAAATCCTGGATGCTAGGCTTTTGTCAGATATACAGTTAGCAAATATTTTTTCCCATTCTGTGGGTTGTCTCTTCACTCTCTTGATGTTTTCTTTTGCTGTGCAAAGGCTTTTCAGTTTGATGAGGTCCCATTTGTCTATCTTATCTTTTATGGCATACACTTTTGGGGTTATGATCAAGAATTGATTGCCTGTTACAACGTTCATAAGGGTGTCTCCTGTGTTTTTTTTCTAAAATTCTTATAGTTTGAGGTTTTGCATTTAGGTCTTTGATTCATTAAGAGTTGATTTTTGTATATGGCAATAGGTGGGAGGGCCTGTTTCATTCTTCTGCATGCAGTCAGCCAGTTTTTCCAACACCATCTGCTAAATAAGGTCTCCTCTCCCTAGCAGTTGTTATTGATGGCTTTGTCAAAGATGAAGTCATGGCCTCTTGACTATAATGAATTAGAACTATATTATATTGGTTTAAAATCAAACTGAAGATTATTTGTGATTATTATTTAGATTCAATCTAGTTTTATTTGCTTTTTCATTAGTAAATTCAATAATACAAAATTGATATTTTATATTAGAGAAGCAATTAAATTTTATTAAATTATGGTTCTGTATGTTTTGGTTTGGTAGCCAGTTTTCATTCGTAGGACAATGTAAATAAATGATTTGCTGGATATAAATTAAGAACTAAAGTGTACCATGTTTTTAGAAATCTTTTGTTTCTCAGTCATTGACTAATTAGTATTTTAGTGAAACAAGGAAATTAAGGTGTTTAATTTATAATCAGGAATAATTCACTAACCCATAAACTCATGCTTTGTACATTTAGAAAAACATGTTTATTGTTATGTAGCAAATTACCTCAAAGTTTAGCAACTTCAAACAATACATATTTATTATTTTATAATTTCTGTGGGTTAGGAATTCAAGAGTCACTTAACTGAGTGAACTAGCTCAAGGTCTCCCAGGAAGTTGTAGTCGAGAATTCCGGCAGGGCTGCAGCCTCATCTGAAGTCCTGATCAGGGATGGTGTGCTTTCAAGCTAACTCATATGTTTGTAAACAGGTCCCACTTCTTTACCATTAGCCACAAATTTCTATTTATTTCCTCATGGGCCAATCAGTGGCTGCCTGAGTATTCACATCATGTCAGTTGGTTTCTCCCAGGTTGAGTGACGAGAGAGAGAGAGAGAGAGAGAGAGAGAGAGAGAGAGAGAGAGAGAGAGAGAGAGAAAGAAAGAAAGAAAGAAAGAAAGAAAGAAAGAAAGAAAGCGAACACAAGAGAGTGCTCAGTACAGAAGCCATAACCTTTTATACCCTAATCTTGGAAATTACCTACCATTACGTCTACCATATGTTATTGACCACCCAGACCAAACCTGGTACATTGCAGCATGAATCTCCACAAGGATAATAATATAATTGGGGGCCATGCAGGAGGCTATCTACCATGGCACAGAAATTGAATTTGGTAGGCTGAATATTTTCCATAAAACAGTATAATTCTGTACCTAAGATAATTATTATATAATTCTAAAATGTAATCCTCTTTATACCTAGGTTATTCTGAAAACATAGTATGCATCTTAAAAGTTTGGTGCAAATAAAATATTTGTCAATGTCTGCTTTTCCACATCTATTCTTCTCTCTAAATTATGAATTCATCATGGGAGGTACTATTTCTTGTTCATGTTTATATTTCTAGCCTCTTGAACTGCGGTCAAGACATAAATGCTTAGTAAATACTTATTACTTGAATTGAATGTATCTTATATTTTAATGCTCAAAGTACTTTATGCTTTTTCTTGTTTTTAAAATTAAGTTATAATTTACATTAAAAAAAGCACATTACTAAGTATTCATTTTGATCAGTTTTGACAATTACACACACCCATGTCACCCCAAACAAGAATAGAATGTTTTCATCACCTCCAAAAGTTTCCATGTGCTCATTTCTTTACTCCTTCTTCATCCTCAAGCAATAACTCTGTTTTCTATTACTCTACATTAGTTTTACCCATTCTTATGCTTCATATAAGTAGGGTAACTATATACCAAAAACAATGTACTTACATATCTGACTTAATTTTGCTCAGCATATTTCTGAAAAATACATTTTTGTTGCAATATATATGCACATATATATATATCAGTAGTTCATTTCTTATCACTGTATAATATTCTAATGCATAAATATGCCTCAGTTTGTTTATTCATTTCCCTCTTGCAAGACATGTGAATGATTACCATTTTGGTCTATAATGAATAAAGTTGCTAGAAATAGTCTTTTACAAATTTTTGTGGGTATATGATTCCATTTCTCTTTGTTAAATACCTAACAGTGGGATTGATGTGTATCATCGTTTCTACTTAATCAAAGGGTTTCTTTGTCTTCTAGTCTGTTTAGGAACTTAGTATCTAATTTTTAAGAATTGGCTTATGCCTAATATTCAAAAAGAATAAAGAGAAAGAAATATGCAAGGATTCATTTTCACACTAAATTTCTGGGAAGACTGAGAGTAATAGGCAGCATCCTTTCGTGCAATGTTTGTGTCTACGGTTGTAGAATGAATTCTCCACACTAGTAGAGAAGCATCTCTGCAACATGGACTGGGAGATGTACAAAAGCAGTTCGTTGAGAGAAAGTAATACAAGAACAAACTATGGCAGCATAGACAAAAGTGGGCTTGCCTTCCATTTTCCATGGGAATTAAACACAAGCCAGGGGACTGCATCTCAAATTCATCTTCCCTATCTCCCATTTTCAGGTCTTTTGACAAAATGTCTCCTTGTTATCCACATCCTCTTAAAGCTCCATAATCAGTGCATATCACTTATTCATCAATTTAACAAATACTTATTAAATATTTACTATTTACCAGGGACTGCTCCAGGAGCTAGGGAAAACAAACAGATAAAAATCCCTACCATTGTGTAACTAAATATATTTGCATATATAAATATATATTAGTAAGCTATTGAAAAATATATATATTATATATATAATAATATATATATTTATATATATATTTCATTTCTATTCTGTTTTGTTTTTAACTAATGGATTAGAATCTTAATACACCAAAATATTAGAACATTGGATCTAATACCTGCTATAGCCTCTCCCTCATAATAGGTGATCATTACATGTTTCTTGAATGCATATATAAATAAATATCTCAAAAGTCAAAAAATGGAATAGTGATTATTATGTAATAGTTATTCTGTGAGTATACAAGTTAGGGTTTTCCATGAGGCAGCTCAGTAATATATTCAGCAATTCTGTACCAAATTCTTTTTGGAAATAGGTGAATCATATGAATAATTTTGTCACATTATATAAAGTTTCAATCTCAGTTAAAGATGCAGTTCACTTTTTAAGAAAGGTTAGGCCATTTTCAGAATGAAACTAAAAAAGTTCAACTTAATAATAGACATTTATCAATAGCTTACTAACCACCAAGCCAAATTACTTCATACTTGACTTGTGGTTAAACCTTTAGCACAAATACATTTCTGAATAGAAAAGGAAAATAGCATTTTGTGAAATTCACCTAATTTTAAAAATCACATCTGAAAATCATTCGTCTAAGAAAGTTGCAAACCAAGAACTTGCAAGGTCATGCTGCTTTCAAAATGAGTGGGAGCAAAGGGTTTAAAGAACATAAGAAATACTTTCAGGCAGAAAGACACCACATCAAGATGCTATCACAGGTGTTTATACATAACTTTATTTCACTTTTTTCACATGATAAAAGTAGCACTTGTCCATTGTAAAAAAATTAAGCATATAAAGTTACAAAGAAAAACATTTAAATCACCATATGTAATCACTGATGAATGCTAAATTTCCTTTTGATCTATTTTCCCTGCTTTATGTTTTAGTTAGTTAAGCTCTTCTGCATATAAAACTTGTGCAATGCTTTTGATTTCTAATACTGCAACTTAAACTTTTTACCTAGTTTATTACAAATACTTCATTATACATCCTCTTAAAGGCTACATATTTTATGTAACCTTATCCCCGTTTGACTATTGACATAGTCCTCCCCCCCACTACTTTAAACTATTTCATAAAATGTAAACATTAAATGTTTCTGGAATTTGAGGAATTGGTTGATTGTGTTGGTTTGTGCATAGAACAGGAAATTCTTAGTTTTTACTTATGGTTTATCTTTAGGAGTGAAATTAAATGGCATGAATATTTTGAAGCATTATTTATTATATATTACCAGATGCCATACAATCTCATAAATCTGATACATAGATAACCTACACCCTGCTCTATGTATATAATATTCTCTGAAAACCAATTCCACCTAATGAACCACAGTGACCTGATGCCAAGATTTGATAAAGATCCAGGATTTATAGTTCGATTTTAAATACATAATCTGCCCCCACTAAATTCTGTAATGATTTTCAGAGACATGACAATATTTTCCATAAGGCAGTCAGTGTCCTTTTTCTGGCTCTTAGAGAACCTTGCATTTTTTTTGATACTTGATTTTATTAGATGCAAAAACTTGCAATGGGCAAGAGATAAATGCTGGATTTAAATATTTCATCTCATTTATTTCAATTGTTTCCACTCAAATGAAAAGGTCCTTTTTCTTAAATCTAAACTAATCTAATCCAAATCTAATGTATTGATAGAGGGTCATGTATGTCCCTGTGAGGACACAACAAAACTATAGAACTGATCCTACAGACTGAGGAAAGCATATCTGCTGAAACTTCTATTTTGTATTCTTAAACTACCCATGACTTTAGACTTGAAGGACTGTGAGGAGAGCACAGCAGGTGCATGGAAGGAAAGTTAATGACAAAATAAGATGGATGAATGCACAGAGACACACACCTAGATCCAAATCTTAAGACATTTTTCAAATCTAATTCCAAAGTGGAGGCCATGAAAGCATATTTTTGAGTCTTGTTTCCTAGGGTTTCTTGATAGTTTTAACACCTGGGCTTCAAGGAATCATGAACAACAGTGAACTCATTTAGAACACGTGATAAAAAACCAAAATGTTCAGAATCAAATTCAAAAGACTTTGTTGACAAACTTTCAATACTGAAATGAAATTCTGATATCAAAACATGATTATAGGTGAAATTACAACAAATTATTCTGTCTAGTTACAGATGAATACCAATATAACAGTTAAAGGAATTAGAAGGTAAAACACCATTGTGTGACATCACGCAGATATGAAAAGTAAAGACGCATGCGTGTTCTTAAGCAGCTTTTTTATTTTTTATTTTTATTAGTTGGAGTCTCAATCCATTGCCCAGACTGGAGTGCAGTGGCACACTCACGGCCACCCCAGCAGCAACCAGCAGGGCTCCAGTGATCCTTCCACCTCAGCCTTCCGAGTAGCCAGAACTACAGGCGTGCGCTACCACACACAGCTAATTTTTTATTTATTGTAGAGATAAGGTCTCACCAAGTTGCCTGGGCTGGTCTCGAACCCATGGGCTCAGGCAATTCACTTGCCTCGGCTTCCCAAAATGCTGGGATTACAAGCTGAGCCACTGAATCTGGCCAGCTCTTTTCATCCAAGTACCAAACACATCCTTTTAAAGGAAACCATTCCTCATTCCAGTGTATCCAGGGAAAAGCTACAAAGTCAGAATGAATGTAGTCATAACTAATTCTCTCTTGTTCAATTTACAAGATATTGTCTTGTGTTTTATTTTTTATTTAATTCACCATATATACATGCTGGTGCGTATGGATAGAGATAGATGAGAGAGAGAGAGAGAGAGAAGCACTAGCTTTGAACTGAGCACAACTTCTGGGTACTGAGAATACAAATATGGATAAAATATAGTTTCTTCTCTCAAGGCATCTATTATCTGGCACTGTTTCAGGGAAGAAAATAAAAGTTGCACTATGACCAATTGGGTACTGTCATGTACATTTTAATAAATGCTCATTTTTTATTTTATTTTAAAGATGTGGGTTACAATTCAGGGTTGGGTATACTAATCTTCATTATGCAAGTACTTTTGATGAGGTATGGTCCTCCCTCCCCTGGCAGCTTCCCTCAACTGCGAATCCCACCCCCCATCCCATGGCAGTTTCCCACTACTGCCAATCCCTTTCTTATAGCATTATGATAATTGTACAAGGTCTGCTTATGAGTGAGAGCACATTCACATCAATTCACACAGATATTACCTCACTTAACATTCACAAAAATCCTGTGTGGTGGGTATTATTATTGTTCCCACTCAGTAAATGAACAAATACAGGCTTAGAGTCATAAGGCAAGTACCAAGAAGAGCCAAGATGCTAGTCAAAGTTCCCTTGGGACACTAAACTACAAGGCCAGAGATTCAGATAGTTCTGATATTTTAAGCACATGATATCTTGATAAATAATGTAATTAAATAACCTTGATTACTGAGACATAAAAATGCCATCTTTTCATGTTATCTCTATTTACTCCTTCTTCCCAACTTAGTATTGTGCCTGCAAAATAAAGTTTGCAGAACAATTGTTTCATACCCACATAGCATCTCCCAATTATCCGCTATCAGCTGAAGAGTTTATTCCCATGGTTATTTCCCTCTTTCTTAGATTAATAAAACCCCCCTGTCTTTTATTGCTGTCTTTCTTCTTCCTATATATGATGAAAGTTTTTTTTCTTCCTCGTTTCTGATTCCATTTCAATCACTTCTAATCCAGCTTGCATTCCAAGCACTCCATCTCACCTGCACTTGTCAAGACCAATGGATACGGTCTATCTCCTCATTTTACTCCCTCTTTGTTGTATTCAACAGGACTGTCCATGACTTGCATGATTCCCTTTTTTTCTCTTCTTCCCCAGAGCTCTACCCAGGCTTACTACATCTACGTATCCTTCTCCGTCCCCTTTAATGGCCTCACCACTAACTGCTAGAATGACTCACTTCCTGGTCCTGAATCCTGTACTTTTCTCAGTATATACCCTTATTTTAGGTAATACCATCAACATCAGTAACTTTATAGACCATCCTATGCTGATGACTACCAAATTTATATCTCCCAAAGACTTTTCACTGGAGTATCAGATTATATAACCAACTATGTACTTGGCATTTCCAACTGGCTATGAAATGAGCATCTTGACTAACATTGTCCCCAAAATATATTTCTCCCCTAATTCTCCAACTTAAGAAATTCTTTCATAATCTCAGGCAGTTGCTAGATAAAAATTATGAGCCATTCTTGATTCCTCATATTTTGCACTTTTCCCTCATCCAACCTACAAGTGCCTTCAATTATATGCCCAAAATAAAGTTGGAATTAGTCCATGTACCTTCATCTCCATTTCTACCATTCTTATCTAAAATACCACATATACTATGTATATTCTTATTGTAGTGTTCTATCTGATCTTCCTGCTCTAATTCAATCCTATCCTCCCACCAAAAAACTCCAGTGATTAATTCAATGATGTGTATTTATTAAGGGCATACTACGTGCTAGGGACTTTTTAATCTGCTGGGTATATAAAAGCAGCAAAGATCCCAATCATTATAGAACTTGCATTCTAATGGGAACAGCAGACAATAAACAAGTAAATACATAGCATATGTGAGATGGTGATAAGTACTAAAGAGAAAAATTAAGCAAATAAGAAGGATGAGAATTGTCAGGTGAGACTAGGTTATAATGACAAGAGAATGGTTGGATCCATTCTTGATACAGTTAAGAGGGTTATAATTTATTTTAGTGTAAATCAGTTCATGTCATGATACACCTTAAAAACCTAATGAGTTTCATTAAACTTAGAGTAAAATTCAAATTCTTTCTTTGGTTTAGATGAGTTTCACACTCTGTCTCCTGCCTGTCTTTTCAACCTCTCCCTCATCACCAGACTGCAGATATCAGCTTCTCAACATCTAAATGTTTCTAACCTCAAGGCCTTTGCAAGCTGTTTCCTCTACCTGAAATGCTCGCTCTCTCTCTCTCTCTCTCTCTCTCTCTCTCTCTCTCTCTCTCTCTCTCTCTCAGGTGGCTCCACTCTTAGCAGGCTCCTTCTCTTCCTTCAGGTCTTAGCTCTTACATATCTCCCAGGAGGTGCCTTCTTGGGCATCCTATCTTAAATAGCAAAACCATCAACCAAGCCTTTCTTAACTTACTTAGTTCCTGTATAGTACCTATCACAATTATTTTGGATACATATTTTCTTACATTTTTATTATTTGTTTTTTCCTACTAGAATGCATGTGCATAAGGGCAGGCCTCTGTGCTCTGTCCACTGCTTCTTCTCAACTTAGAATTGTGCCTAGCACAGGGAAAGCACGTCGTAAAAATTTATGCACTGCTTGCTTGAATGAGTGAATATAAATTCCAATTTTAATTGTTTTCATTCAGCAAAATTTGCTGAACACCCACTGAGTGCCAGACACAGTTCTTGACATTTGACTGGTCTATAGACTGCAGACTAACTATCCTATCTAGAATTGGATAAATATGAAATTCTAGTAATAAAGGGATTTTAAAAATGATCTTTGCATCCAATATCTCCTGTAACTTGAATCTAAAAGGTCTTGAACAATGTGCTCAAATCATGTAACTTAATGAGAGTGCAGTAAAAACACTGATCCCAGCTGAAGACATCTCACTCCTAGTATGTTACCTTTTACATGATGGGAACTTTGTGATGAGGAAGTGAGAAGGAAAATAGGTCAAGCTCCAGAATGTAACTGTGAATTTAGGGAATTTCCACAGAGAATGTCAAGTGATATCAATGTCAATATAAATTGTATATTTCACATTTTTTAAAGTAAAATCAATAGATAATAACTGTAGGAGATGCAAAACTCTCCCTTTATCCTCTTATGTCCCTACTGGGGTCCAAGGATAAAATTGACATAAGATAAATTAGCAAGAGAAAAATATATACATTTATTTATGTAAATTTTAATTGAATCCTCATAAGAAAATGCAGACCCAAAGAATCAGTTGGAGTCAATCACTTACACACCAAACTGGGTAAAGAATAGTAAGTAGTGACCTGTGATAAGGCAGAGGGGCTTGGGCTGGAGTAGTTATTTGGGTAGAGACGTAATGAAGGTAAGAGTTAGTTTAACAAGATTTGTTTGTACAGATTTCTCTCAGCTTCAACTATCCATCCTTGCTGATAAGAATGCTGTTCTTCTTTGGTATAAGGAAGACATCTTTCACATGAGAATTTTATCTCCTGCTTTTAAGAAACAAAATGAAGGTCAAAGTGTGATCTTCTTGCAACTGTGTGTGTGTCTGTGTGTGCATGTGTGTGTGTGTGTGTGTGTGTGTGTGTGTGTGTGTGTGTGTGTGTGTATGTGTGTCTTTAATTCAAAAGAGTCAATGTGCCAGAGTAGCATATTTTGGGGTGGCATATCTTTAACTCCTTCACAGCTTTCATTTGCCAGTTTTTGCTGTGAATTCCTGAATGGAAATATTTAAGGAGCATTGTTATGATCAGGTTTTCAACTAGGCTGGGTAGATTGGTAATGCAAGGACAAAGTTTTGAAAAATTCTAAATTCCATGTTTAAAGTGCAAGATTGGTTATCATTAATCTCAGTAAAGAGATGAGTAAATAAAGGTATAGGAATAAAAAACGGTGTAATACCAATTAAGAAAATGGGGTTAGGAGAGGAAAGAAACATTCGGAACAAGAAGAGTGTATGCAGGTATGTAACTTAAGAAGGAGGACAGAGAAAGCATAGCCTGGAGCACTCACAGAAGGGCATACAGATGAGGGAAAGCCACTCTACAGACTCCTAAGAGTCTCACTATGTCGTTAAGTACTCAGGAAGGTAGGGATAAAAATTGATGCTAAACACTGGAAGATAAACTGAAAGTTTGTTTATTTTTGTAGAGACAGGATTTCACTATGTTGGCCAGGCTGGTCTCAAACCCCTATCTCAAGAGATCCTCCCACCTTGACCTCCTCCACCTGAGAACATTAACTTGACACCTAAGAAAATTCACTAGCTAAGATTCTTCTCTCAGGCAATGAATCAAAAGCTTCCTCCCTAAAGAAAAAGAAATGCCCCAGAGATATCCTGTAACACACAGAATCCCACCACATAATGGCCAGAATCCCCATGCGAGTCTCTGAAATAACAGCAACCATGGGAAATCTAACCCACCCACAGTGACTAGTATCCATTTTTTATTGTTTCATTTGTAAATATAAACAGATAATTAGAAGTCACCAAACTTTTGAGGAAAACTTGCAATTAAAAGAGAGAGGGACCGGGTGCAGTGGCTCACTCTTATAATTCCAGCACTTTGGGAGACCAAGGTTAGTGGATCACATAAGCCCAGGAGTTCGAGATCAACCTGGCCAACATAGCAAGATCTTGTCTCTACAAAATATTCAAAAAATTAGCCAGGCATGGTGGCATGCACCTATAGTGTCAGCAATTCGGAAGGTTGAGGCAGAAGATCTCTTGAGTCCAGAAGGTTGAGGCCGTGGTGAGCCGTGATCGTGCCACTGAACTCCAGCCTGAGTGACAGAATGAGACTTTGATGCAGAGAGAGAGAGAGAGAGAGAGAGACAGAGACAGAGACAGAGAGAGAGGGGATTATAAACCATCAGGGAAAAAATTCCTTGAGAGGAAAAACAGAAACTAATTCAGATAACATAGATTAATATACAAGAACAAAATAAATATATATATTTTTAAAGTACTAATCAGTATTTCCAGACAGATAAGAGAAGATAATTATAAATATAAATAACATAAAATGATATATCATTTATTAGAGATAAGAAATACAATCACCCAAGTTATAAATTCACAAAATGACAACAAAAATGTATTTAATAAAGAAATCTCTCTGAAATCAGACAATGAGAAAAGGAAATATAAGATATGATCTTTTCTGATGAAAGATATAGAGGATTACTTCAGGAAAACTAATACTCAACTAACAAGATTTTCAGGGAGAAAAGATTAAATTTTTTTTTAAAACAGGAGAGAAAATTACTAGAGAAATAATAGAATCGAAGAAGCTATCAAGGGCCCTGAATGAAAATGGATTCAAACCTAGAAAAATCTAAGTGAAACATTAAAACACCAAGGAGAAAGAGACGATTGTAAAGAAATCCAAAGGAAAAAAAGACCATCAACAAAGAAGCAGCAGGAAAATGACAGCAGAATTTTCAACACCAATTCTGAATGCTAGGAAGCCACTGTTTTGAAGCAACATCTTTCAAAGTGGTAAGAAAAAATGATTTGTGGCCTAGACTGCTATACCTATCTGAACTATTGATTACATAAAATAGAATGAAGACATTTTCAAACTCAGAAATGTACCTCCCTACCACCTTTTCATAGGAAGTTACATAAATATGACTTCTGCAAAAAGAGAAAGTAAATCAAGAAAGGCGAAGACAGGGAAATAGTGGATCTAACCCAGAAAAAAATAGAGAAGAAAAATCTACAGGGCAGTTGTGCAGTACATATAGAGTTCACTGGTGCAGGTTAGAAAAGGGCAGAGAGGACTCCAGGTTCATGGCAAACGTGGCTGAGATGAAATACATGACATAAGAAAGATTTGGGAAAAAAAGCAGTGAAACTGTGAAAAAAAAGGTAGTGAAGAAAAAAGGTAATTGTGAGCTGCAAGAAAAGAGCAAAAACACAGGAAAAGACACATTATGATAGTTTCTGATATTTCAATAACAAATATTTATATAATCATAGCAATACATCTATACCATTTATCAGTTTTACTGAAAGTAGCCATATGTCACATGGGCAAGATAGAAGACTGTGTGGTGCTGGCCTATCAGGGAATTAATAGACACTATTTAGATTGATAAAGAAAAAAATGTTTTCACGTCAACAAAAGATACAGGAGTAACAGAGTCAAGAAGTAAAAGAATAAAAACCGCTGTCCCTGAAGACATTTTAGTGAATCTAAAATAAGGGAATGAGGACCAGACACAATGGTTCACACCAGTACTCTCATTACTTTGGGAGACTGAGGCAGGAGGATTGTTTGAGGCCAGGAGTTTGAGACCAACCAGGACAACATAGTGAGACACCCATGACTACAAAGTATGGTAACACTAATAATAAAATTGAAATTTAAAAAAATAAAAAGTAAAGTAAGGAGGGGTCAGTCACTTTTCACTCTAACTCTATATACTTCTTGTGTCGTCTGCCTGTGTTGCATTTTTAGGTAAAAGTTAATTATTTTCCCCAAAAGGCTTGTACTTAAAACTCTCAGTGTGGTGTGTGTGTGTGTGTGTGTGTGTGTGTGTGTGTGTGCATGAATGATTATCCTGCCCTACCCTCTCCCACTTCTTTGTTCCTGATTTTTGGAGAGTGATGCCTTAAACTCTCAGTTCATACAACTTCGGTGACATTGACCCCACTTTCTTTTATATACTTCTGTCCACTTTCATAAGTTGAAAACTGTTTTAAAAAATAAGGGCCATAACTATTTTAAAGGATAAAACTGTATGGAAGACAAGACCTGAGAGTGATAAAGACAAATCTAGTGGATGTAAAGTGCAGGCAGGGGAGAGTCAGAAACCATAGTTCTGAAAAAGAACAGTCAGATTAGGGACAGAGAAATGAGGCTAACCCATGGCAGCACTGAATTGGCCTGAACCCTGTGATCCTGGAAAATGGCGACTGCTAAATAAATCCTTCCACATTTGGCATTCTGGAAACTGTCTTATTGCCAAGAAACATTCATCCTCATATGACGTAGATAAGACTCACAAACCTCCCCTCTTGTCTACCTATGACAAGTCCAGACACAGAAGCTACAAATTCCAATTTTTTGCCTCACAAATGATTATCTGACTGCTTTATCCCCACTAGATACGTTTCTTTCCTTGCTCCAGGCTTTTGGCTGTTCATCCATCCTGAGCCTGAGTCGACAGAGAAAATCCCTCCCCTTTTTTTTTGAGTTGGGGGGTCACTCTGTCATCCAGTCTTGAGTGCAGGGGCACAATCACGGCTCACCACAGCCTTGACTTCCTGGCCTCGGGCTATCTTTCACCTCAGCCTCTTCAGTAGGTAGGACTACAGATTTACACTATAACGCTCAGCTAATTTTTGGATTTTTGTAGAGACCAAGTCTTGCTATGTTGCCTAAGCTGGTCTCAAACTTCTGACCTCAAGTGATTCTCCTGCCTCAGTCTCCCAAAGTGCTGGAATTACAGGTGTGAGCCACCATACCCGGCCAAGGGCCTCTTCTTAACAGCCCCTCCTGAGAATATACTAACCTCAGTGTAAAACATTCTCTGGTTTAGTGTCTTTTCACAGTCACTCACTCATCCTATTTCTCATACCTGGTTCTTGTTATTTCTTTGTTTATTCCTTTCTAAAAAAAATAAAAGCCCTGGCTAGGCACAGTAGGTCATGCCTGTAATGCCAGGACTATAGGAAGCTGAGGCAAGAGGATTACTTGAGACAGAAATTTGAGACCAGACTGGGCAACATAGTGAGACCCCTGTCTCTACAAAAAAATGTTTTAAATTAGCCAGGCATGATGGCATGCACCTATAGTCCCAGTTACTCAGGAAGCTGAGGTGGGAAGATCACCCAAGCCCGGTAGTTAGAGATTACAGTGAATTATGATTGTGCCTCTGTACTCCAGCCAGGGTGGTAGAGTGAGACTCTGTCTCTTAAAAAAAAATTATAAAATAAAGCCCTTTTCTGACTCACCTTTGAGATGCTTGCAGGCCTCATGACCCAAGCGTTCTCCCTATTGCAATAGACTCCTTTCCCATGTTGCTAAATTCTCTTTCCCCCTTTGCAATAAAGTCTCTCCTTACATAAATCTGGATTTGTTTTTTATTTAACATTGACTAAAAGTTCCAAAAGTAAAGACAGACTTTAGAGAGAGGCTAAGGAAAAAAAATCAGAAAGAAGTAACAGAAAGAAGAAAGAATCCCTCAGAGGAACTGGAGTCAACGGGCACCCAGATTGACGTGGGGGGAGGGAGGGAAGCTTGCAAAGTCATGGAGATTATAAACTGATGTCAGAAAAGGCATATCAAGTGCCCCAACAGAACACGAAAACCTTCTTGGACTCTGATACAAAGTAGGGCCAGAGATAATGGCTCAACCCTGGAGGGGAAGGGGGAAAGCAGGGCAGTGGTCAAAGAAAATGCAAGACCGGGGCCTACTGGATAGACCTGCAGTCTACAAGTGAGTGGTGACAAGTAGCATCTGGAAGGTTCGTGCTGAATGCTAAAGTAACACCATCGAAAAAGTCAAAATCCAGACTGTCAACCCTGTTGATCAAAATAACTGTCAATCCTCTCCTCGCAGGCATGCATCATGACAGCAGCCTTAATGAGAGCTTCGGCGTGTGTGGAATCTGAAGCTGTGCAGGAGCCATAAAGAAGAACACCTCATAGGCTGCAATCCTTCTGATCTCACTCCTCAGTGAAAGTGGTGAAGCCTTAGGCACAGAAAACTAAGCTTTTCCTGCTGTTCATTAAATATCGTTAGGGCAACTCTGCAGGCGAGTTTCTGATCTTTTGCCCTGAGGCACTCATTCAAGAAAGAGGGGGAAGCAAGGGACCATTTTTTTAATGACGTGTATTTGCAACAATCAAAGTAAACTCATGATTATCATCCTTAGTATTAAGAACATCACAGCAGAACCTTTATTTTCAGATCGGGAGGATTAGCCTAAAGCAGGATTCTCAACTAGTAAGTAGGGAGGGATGCTATTCTCGGCATGAGGCAGAATTAGGGTGGTTGATTTTCATAATATAGCTAAGAACTTACAATAAAATATGTCTATTTCATGCCCCTATGTGTTTTATGTCATTTTATGTCTTCAAATGAGAAATCTAAAAAAGAAAATCTTCCTTGCAGATCATTTACATTTAAAAATTTAGATTGGTTTAAAAAATTGTAGTATATTCATAAAATACAACAGATACATGTATATTGATATGGAAGGAGAGCTACAATGTATCGTCAAGGGCATAAAAAGCAAGTTATAGGACATGATCAGACACACACACACACACATACACACACACACACACACACACACACACAAATGTATTCTAAAAGAAGATACCGAACCACCAGTGGTAGATTCCTCTAAAGAAGCAGAATTATTGGATAAAGAGGGGTAACAATGACTTTTCAAAATTTTTTGTTGTTTTATATACTTTGGTATTCTTTTTATTGACAAGGGCCATCCTTATTGGGGTTAGGTTGTATCTCATTGTGGTTTTGATTTGCATTTCTCTGACGATTAATGAGACTGAGCATTTTTTCATGCATCTGTTGGCTGCTTGTATACCTTCTTTGGAGAAGTGTCTATTGATGTCCTTTGCCCACTTTTTGATAGGATTTTTTCCTTTCAGCTTGTTTGAGTTCCTAGTAGATCCTGGATGTTAGGCCTTTGTCAGATATATAATGAGCAAATATTTTTTCCCATTCTGTGGGCTGTCTCCCGCTCTCTTGATGGTTTCTTTTCCTTTGCAAAAGCTTTTCAGTTTGATGAGGTCCCACTTGTCTATCTTAATCTTTTATGGCACATGCTTTTGAGGACTTAGTGAAGAATTGGTTGCCTACTCCAATGTGCATAAAAGAGTTTTCTATGTTTTATTGTAGGATTCTTATAGTTTGAGGTTTTACATTAGGTCTTTGATCCATTTAGAGTTGAGGTTTGTTTATGGTGCTAGGTAAGGGTCTTGCTTCATTCTTCTGCATGTGGTCAGTTTTCCCAGCATATATACTTTGGTATTCTTTTATAATAACTTTGGTCTGCTTTTATTATTCAGAACCATTTTGATTTTTTTAAATGATTGTCAATCAAAAGAAAAATGTTCTTCCCTTAAAAAGTGCCCTCTTCGTTTCCAACATGAGTAATCCTTTTCACGGAAATAATGAAATATGAAACACTGTTCATAGAACAGCCATGCAGTGGATACACTTAAAAATCTGGAAAAGCCAGCAATGCCAGCATTAAAATATACCCTTTGAACTATGTCTCAGCCTAGGGAAATAAAAGCTACTAGCAGTTATGACTAGGAAGAAAACTACATCAGAATTTTCTGCCACATTTAGAAATGTGTCTTTTATTTTCTTCAGGCTCATAATTTATTAATCTTCTGCTCATGTGCATGCTTAATTATCCTCTCAGACTTTGCTTACAAAATACAATTTCAGAAATAAAATTATGAAGAATTACGAGAGGGTCATCCTAAAGATTTTAACCAAGAGTGGGGCCCTGTGAGAAAGTACTTGTCACACACCTATAAAGCCATCCCCAGGGCTCTGTCTTGAGTAATTCAAGAGGTTGCCACACTACCACATAGCAGGGTCTATGGGGAATCTGGACATTTATAGGCTAAGCATATGTGAAATATGTGAGGGAAAACAGGCCGAGCTGTTCGGCAGGATAAAGAGTAGTCTGAACACTGCAACCACTGTGGTTTTGAAGATTATCGCATACCTATTAGTTTGTGCATTTGTGAAATACGTGAGCATTTATGATAATGTATGGTAATGCATTTCAGCTTGTTAGTAAATAAATTATCTCATTCATGATGATTAAAAAGTCAGAAGTGTATGTTTGTTCAAAAAATTAAGTACTGAAATTCTATTTCTCTTGAAAACTGATATTGTACACAATAATTTGCAATATGTTTATCAGTGTTTACCATCTACATTTGGAGCCATGGTTGATTTCACTGACACCTTCAAAATCAGAAGGACTCAGAATCTGCTGAAGGGTCAGCATTCACATCAAAAGCTAATAGTTATTTTAAGAAAAATGTGCTCAAAGACATTATTTTAACATGTGCAGACTGACAATTAAGTTTGCAAACTCATCCTAGAAAAAGCACTACATACCTCGTTGCTGAATATCACTAAGATCACCTTTGAAGTATTCCATTTGGGAAGCTATGCACCGATGCCAGTGCCTAGTCCACCTGTCAAAGGAATTTTGGAACTCTTGTTCTGGAATGGCCATCAGAGCTGTCATCATATTACCCTTGATGTCCAGAGTGTCATCAAAATGTCTTCCTTTCAATATTTCCTGTATCTTCAGGGAAATAAAAAAGTCATTGGGAGCAAGGTCAGGGGAGTAGGGAGGGTGTTCCAATACAGTTATTTGTTTACTGGCTAAAAACTCCCTCACAGACAGTGCTGTGAGAGCTGGTGCAGTGTCATGGTGCAAGAGGTCCTTCAGGGTCATTTTTTGCGCACACCTTTCTCATGCCAAGATTTTCATTTAAGATTGTCCTGTTTCTCTACCAATGTTTATTTGGTTTGCTATGCTTCTCACAGTCAGCTGATTATTTTGATGTACAATTTGATGAATTTTTGCAGTGTTTCCCTCAGTTCTGCTTGTTACTGGTTGTCCTGACCACCCTTCATCAGTGACACTTTCTCTGCCCTCAGAGCAATGTTTAATCCATTTGAACACTGTTGCTTTCTTCGTGGCATTATCCCCATACACTTGAACTAACATGTCCCTGATTTCACTTTCACTCTTGCCAAGTTGAATAAGAAATTTAATTTTGTTCATTGCTCTAATTCAGGCTCCAACATTCTCGCAATAGTACACAAAAACATGCAGCAACAATAATGAATGCCACTTAGCAAGACATTGCCACACATTAACACAAACACAGCTGTGAGACACTGATACACCAAGGTTATGAAACCCTGCCAAGTTGTTTGCACAGTGCTGCCAACATAAGCGCATGTGACAAGTTTGCCAACTTAATTGTCATACCTGGTATACATCTGTACAGCTCTATGAAGCCAAATTTTTCATTATCAAGAGGTTATGCTTCTAAATTAATTTTACTTATTTTTGTAAGCTTCTGAAAAATGAAATGATAGCTATTAGGGACTGACTTCATTAACTGTAAAACTTTGCAAATAGTTGCATACCAGGTATATATTAGGGTTATCTTGCACTACAGCACTACTGAGCCACCAAGGCCGGCCTATTTACGTTTCCTTAAAGATGTTTTTCACAAAGCAAAAGTTTTAAAATTTGATGAAATCTAATTTATCAATTTGATCTGTTTATTATTTGTACGTGTGTGTGTAGTGTGTGTGTAGTGTGAGCATGTGTATGTGTGTGTGTCTTAGTAAGAAATATTTATATATCCCAAGGTCATGAAAATTTTCCCTCATTTAATATTCTAAAAGTACTATAGTTTTAACTATTACATGATCCACTTTGACTTTTTATATAATGTAAAGAAGATTTTGGTATTCATTTTTTTTTCTATATGGGTATCCAGTTGTTTAAAAAGACCATACATCTTCTACAGTGAAATAACCTTGACATATTTGGCCTTTTACATTTGAATTTATTTCTGGATTTTTTTATTCCTATTCCATTCATTTGTATTTCTTTTCTTCCTGCAATACCACAATGCCTTGATGACTATAACTTCATAGAAAATGTCAAAATTAGGTAGTATATGTTATAGAACTTTTTCTCTTTTTTAAAATTACTTTGGCTAGTACAAGACCATTGCATTTACATTTAATAATTTTAGTATACTCTCTTTCTATTAAAAAATTTTAAAACCCAACTGTGATTATAATATGCTATTATCTCTCCATTATCTGAATCTTTAATTTATCTCATTAGTATCTTAGATTGCTTTTCAAAGACTTGTTTATATTCTGTTAAATTTTTTCTAAATGTTTCATATATAACTTGATGCTATATAAATGGTATTTTTTAAAATGTTATTGTCCAATTTTTTGTTGTTAGTATATAGTAATACAATGGGATTTGCATGTTGACCTTTTATCCTAAAACCTGATTAAATGCATATGTTAGTTCTAGTAGTTGTTCTGTGGATTCATTCGGATTTTAACACATATAATGTCATTTTACAATAAATACAGTTTTACTGCTTTCTTTCCAATCTATATGGAGTTTCCTTTGCATTAATTTATTTTTCTTTCTTTATTGCAAAAGAATGGGCATTCTTCCTTTGTCCCTGATCTTAGATAAAAAAAGTTCAGATTTTGCCACTAAGTTACTGTTAGCTGTAGCTTTTTCATAGACAATCTTTATACAATTAAGTTCTTTCTACTCCTACTTAGTTAAGTATTTTTATAATTAATTGGTCTTAAATTTTATCAAATTTTTTATATACACATTGAGATTATCACTTTTTTTCTCTTTTTCCTATTAATGTGATGTATTACATTAACATTGGTTGATTTTCAAACTAAACTAAACTAAACTTTTTTCTTAAAATAAACCCATTTCTTAATGATTAATTGTGCATTGTATACATGTTTGGATTTGACTTGCTAATATGATGTTAAGGATTTTTGTATCTATTTGATGATGAATATTGGTCTGTAACTTTTTATTTTTTATAATGTATTGTCTGTTTGGGGTGTTAAAGTTATTCCTGTCTTACAAAGTAAGATGGAAACTATTTCTTCCTTTATTTGCTGAAAGAATTGGTATGAATTTGGTAATATTTCTTGTCATTATATGTAATTTGCCAGATATGCTATCTAGACTCAAAAGTTTTCTTTGTTGAAGGGTTTTAATGGTTAATTTAAATTTTTAAATAAAATTCGGGCTATTTAGATTATCCACTTATTCTTGAGTGACTTTTGGTAATTCATGTCATTCAAGACATTTTTCTATTTCATCTAAGCTGTGGAATTTATTGGCATAATGATGTTTGTAATAGTTTCTCTTTGTCTTTTAAACTTCTGCAAAATCTATAATAATTTTCTTCTCTCTTATTATGTTTTCACTAAACTAGGAGAACCATAAAGCAAAAATATATTTAGAACTGGCTATATGTCACACAAAGTGTGTAATTATGTTAAAACAGGATGTTCTATTTACCAATTAAAAATAGATGATATAATTGTTAAGATTTTTTAGTAATTTTATAAGTACCAAGTTTGAGTATCTGAACTATAATATTTTGTGACAAAGCTGACATTGAATACAAATTTTTTAAATTAGCATGGCAGAATATGCTAACAGCCATCTTATATAAGATTTTTTAAATGTTTAAGCCCCTGAGGAATTTCTTTGTAAATCATTCTGAATTTTTTATAATGGTTTTTTTTTTTTTTTTTTTTTTTTAGTCTTCTAACTTCTGCTTACAATTTGTTGAAAATCTTTTATTAAAATATTCAATAGTTGGGTCACCAAAGCTTCAGATTTTAAAGCTTTCAATAAATTGTAATTATTGAAACAAAACGTATAAATAGAACAGTAGTTTTTATCCCTTCAAAATCAAGAAAAGACCTGAAGAAATTCTTAGACATCAGCTGTTACTGCTTGCCACTTATTAAGGGAGCATTTCAGAAAAAAACCTTCTTTACTTCAAGATACAGCACAGAGTAAGAAGTCATTTTTTTCTCACTGACACCCACAAGAGAACATTTGATAGTGCTTCATATAAGTCGACAGGCTAACTTTTGATATGAATTAATTATTCAATAGAGAAATAAAACTGAATGTGAATTGAGTCTTTGTATATTGAATTACATTCTAATGCACCAAACCACTCATTATTTTTGTTAAAATCCTATACTGAATTCGTATGTTGAGGAGAAAATTATGGATATTGATAACCATTTTCATTTTATACACATTGCAAATTAAGGTTTTCATAAATGGAATTTTACTTAATGCAAGCATAACTTTTATTTTATTGCCCACTACCTTTTCGTCACTAAGAATTCCAGAATATTGCATGACTTAATCAAATGGAATATTTATATCATCATTTGTTTGGGGATTTGTTTGTCCTCCCATGCAGACATAGATTTTTTTATCCTTTTTATGCAGATCTTTTAAACAAAATGCACTCATCAAAATGGTCAAAAATAGAACTAATGAGTAGCTATTATAAGGAGAGCAGTCCAACTCTTACACCGACACTGAAAACTATCACTAGCTAACAATAGAGCAGGATACCTGGTGAGGCAGTGGTCTCCCTATCTCTAGAAATGCACAAAGAAAGATTTAAAACACCTGCAGTCAGGGAGGATTTGGCATTTTATGGAGAATGCTTAAATTTTCTTAAGAAAATAAGACCAAATAAATTTTAGTGATGTTCAATTCCCTGTCATTCAAAGTGTTTTGCCCAGTTTTATATTTGTGTAAAATAAAATCACTTCTGTATTACATATTTACGTACATATAAATATACAGGTGCATTCTAACAGAGTTGTTGCTTCCACTTACTGAGTAGAACTGAATTATCTGAGGGGTCCCCCCAGAAATCCAGAATTATCTTTTGGATGGTAGGCCCCTGGTAGTACAGTCTTCCCCCACTAGGTAAGTGTTCTAGGAACCCATGAGCATGGTGGATCAGCTAGCGTTCTTGTGAGAGGCTGCGTTGGGTTTCAGTGAATTTTTTTTTTTTTTTTTTGAGATTCTTTCAACACGGCTGCCCATTTCATGATGAGTGATTTACATGAACAACATGCAGCAGTGACATTTTGTTTTCTGAGTGTTCAGCACTTTTTAACCAAAACCAGCATGACTCCTGTGCTCCACCTTCCCTATTCACCCTGTCTCGCTCCAAGCTCCTTTTTTGTTTATTTATTTTCCCAGATAAATAAAGTCCTCAAAGGAAAATGTTCTGCCAGAGTGGAAAAGGTGAAACAAAAAACAGCAGAAGCACTTAAAGAAAATTGAAGAGTTCAAAACTGTTTTGAGCAGTGGAAAAAGTGTCTTGATATGTGCACTGCAGCAAACGGAGAGTACTTTGAAGGTTACTAAAGTTTAAACATGTAAGAATAAATACACAATATTTTATTAATAAATTCCAGGTTTTTTGTGTCCTGCCTTGTATGTTTGTGTGTGTATGTGTGTGTATGTATATGTGTGTATATGAAATGACATACAAGTTATGTATGCATACAGAGGTATTTGTTCTCATACTGTTATCCATGGTGCAAGATATGCATTACTTAAAGAAAGATAATACTATGAACCAAAGTATTTATTTTAATTTAAAATCATTGTCTTGTTTTCAAAGGAGTAAAAAGAAAGCTGTTTTCTTAATAAAGACAGAAGCTTCTGGAAATCGGGTTTTAAAATAGAAATACTAGTATACCTTAAAGCGCTGCATTAAAAAAAGGATTATAAACAATGAAAGAAATTCTCTCAGAGGAAAGTTCAATAGTTCCTGATCTCAAACAACCAAAATAGAAACCAATTTATTAAAAAAAAAAAAAGACATGCTAGCTATTGAGAAGACTGGTTTAAGTACCACTGATATACTCTGCACTCCAAAAGAAATATGAAGATAGTCTGGCCTTCCATCTCCTGAACTTGGCTGATTGCGCTATATAGAAAGATGCATCTGTTCCTCTCATAGAACAGATAGTGGAGTCTTTAAAAGGATACTCAGGGAATCTGCAGGGATCCTGAGGCAGGACTGTTAAGCACAGACCTCGATGCATGTGGCTGTTTTCTTGATGTTGCGTGCGCGACACACACTGCTAATGTGCATCGATACCATCTCCGAAGCATGAAAATTGAGGTTTCATTTCGTGCCAACAGCAACAAAATTTCAAAGCCAGATATTACTGAAGACAAATGGACACTTTGGCCTGAAATACAGAGCTTTTACAAAAGCGTTTCTTCCCTAAGTGGAGGCTGGCTTATCTGTTTACCTCAGGGGAAAAAAAGAGAAAGAGGTTTACTTTCTGTAATAGTCTTTAAAATGAAATGATAAGTGCAATAAAATAAGACATCCACCAGGAGTTTTGTGGGAGCCATAGGTTTATTCAATTTTAGAAATCCATTTTCTAAAGCTGCGCGATCCAACATGGTAGCCACTAGCCACATATGGTTGCTTACATTGAAATTTAATTTAGTCTAATTTAAAATTAAATACTTAGTTTCTCAGTCACCAAGTCGTATTTTAGTGCTCTGAAGCAAATGGCATTCCAAAGTGTCAAGTGGTGACCATGTCAGACAGTACAAACAGAAAACATTTGCACAATGGGAGAAATTCTGTTGAACAGTGCTGTTTTGTAGAAAAGCAAACAATGTGTTACCCAAACTTTTGCTATGAACACCATATGAGGAGAAAAGTTGAGAACATGATCAATTACATTGTTATGAAGTCCTACGATTTAAGGAGGGAGAAATACTTGACCTCAAACTCTCTAAATTTACTTTTAATATTTATTAGGTTTACTTGATCCTTCCAAAAATTATGGAAAACTACACAGACAATAGGAAACACAAAATAAACGACATTGCACAAGTAGCAATTGGCCAAAGAAGCTGTCACCAAGGGTGAAATCCTCTGAGTAGCTGCAGATATCCGAAATAGTATAGGTTGAAAATGAGCCAGGACATCTAGAATTCAAGAAGGTTGGAATCTTAGGTGCTTTTCCTTCATTTTGAAAAAATCTGTATGTTCATCTAAACTAAGCTTAATCTCCAAATCCCATGGAGATATATTTCAACTGTTTAGATCTGTGTAACAAGAAGCAATGTGTATGAATGAAGCTGTTTACTGAATTAGGTACCTTCAGAAAAATGGGAAATAAGTTATTTTCCTCACTGCTGACTAGGGAAGCTTGATCCTCCCCAGGTATAGATGATACCTTTGATAAAAACGTAAGTCTTTTCTAGTTACTTTCAGCAACAAAAAGTCCTGTCTAATATAATAACCTTAGTGCAGTCTGTCATCTGCTTCAAACTTCTCTCCTCCTTTAACTAAGAGTGCTTCAGGGGAAAAGCTAGGTTGTAATCTGCATCTTCGACGACCCACCTTGCTCTTCTACCTACTCATACCCTTCACTGGACCAAATCTGGTCCTGCTGATGTGGGAACAGAGGAAGGCAAGGGAAATAAGGGTCAAAAGTCTTTATTTGACAGACTGGGCCTATTAGATTTCAGACGTGGCTTCCTTTTTTTAGAGTACGCGTTCTTGAAAAACACATACAATGCCCTTGACCTACCACTCACTCTTAGCTCTGCCAAAACAGACGTTGTCAACCAACCACTGTCACTGTTTTCACTTCACAAAGAAGCACATTAGTCTGGTGCTAAAAGCACAGATTTGGCATTAGAACAAGAATAAAAATCCTTTCTCTTCTACTTTTTTACCCACTGAGATTGTGCAATCATTTCACCCGTTCACACCTCAGTCATCTCTCATATTAAATGGGAACTATTTGAAGACTGCTGTGAATTTCAGGATTAATATAAGCATGATAAATAAAACAGAGTCTATATATAGTAAGTGTCTATTTTTTCTTTTCATCTGTTTCACTCACTTTTTAGTGACTATTATCTACAGTTAGAGGATCATGTGGGTGCAGAAAAGCACTCTGATAAATTTGTATTATTTGCCTAAATTTATATGTGAATTGCCCAGTGGAAAATTAATTGATTTTAAAAAGATTTTAATTGATTTTAAAATTTTTATTGGAATTTTTTATTACAAAATAGTTGAAATGGATAGTGATCATTATTTTAATGAATACTTAATCCAGTTGCTACAATTTACAAGAGGCTCAAAACATGCTATAAAAAAGATTTTCAGAGACTTTATAACAGTTCTTTAAAATAAAACATACCAATATACTAAATTAACCGAATGTTTAACATAAAGCTTCTTTTTACATTTTAACATTTTATTAAATCATGTAATTATACATTTTTTAAATATATATATTTTTTATTATCAATATCTTTTATTAAGATGGTGTAAGGTACAGTTAAGGGTTAGGTATACAATTACGTTTCATTCAGGCACCCTATTGATAAGAGGTGTTTCCCCATCCCCAGACATTTGCTACTATTAATCCCATCTCCTTCCCCCCCCATAGTTTCCCAGTACCGTCAGTCATTTTCTTATAGTATTACATTGGATGTTCAAGGTCCATTAAATGAGTGAGAACATGTGATACTCGGATCTTTGTTTCTGTGAGAGGTCACTCAGTATTATAGACTCTAGTTCCATCCAGGTTGCTGCGAAATTCATGATTTTGTTCTTTTTTATGGCTGCGTAGTATTCCATCGTGTATATGTACCACATTTTTTAATCCAGTCCTCTTTTGATGGGCAGCATGGCTGTTTCCAGGTTCTTGCTATTGTGAGCAATGCTGCAATAAACATACGTGTGCAGGTATCTTTTTTATAGAGTGATTTGAGTTCTTCAGGATATACTCCCAGTAGGGGGATTGCGGGGTCATATGGGAGGTTGATATTTAGAGCTTTTAGGAATCGACACACTGCTTTCCACAGAGGTTGCACTAGTTTACACTCCCACCAACAGTGTAGAAGTGTTCCCTTTTCACCACACCCTCTCCAGCAGCTGTTATTTTTTGAGATATTGATGATTGCCATTCTGATTGGAGTTAGGTGGTATTTCAGTGTGGTTTTGATTGGCATCTCCTTGATGATTAGTGAGGTTGAACATTTCTTCATGTGTCTGTTGGCTGCTCGGATGTCTTCCTTTGTGAAGTGTCTGTTCATATCTTTTGCCCATTTGATAATGGGGTTGTTTGTTTTTTTCTTTTCAGCATGTTTGAGTTCCTTGTACATCCAGGATGTTAAGCCTTTGTCAGATCTGGTGTTGGCAAATACTTTTTCCAGTCTGTAGGCTGTCTCCCTGCTCTCTTGATGGTTTCTTTGGCTTTAAAGAAGCTTGTCAGTTTAATAAGGTCCCACTTGTCTATCTTCTCTCTTATGACCCATGGGTTTCAAGTTTTGTTCAGGAATTGGAGGCCAGTTCCGATTTCCATGAGGGTATGTCCTTCATTTTCTAAG
>NW_007255712.1:2092854-2094096 GCF_000164805.1 Carlito syrichta
TGCATCTAATGATATGATCATGTGGTTTTTGTTTTGACATCTGTTGATGTATTGAATTACAATTATGGTTTTACGAATGTTGAACCAGCCTTGCATCCCAGGAATGAAGCCTACTTGGTCATGATGGATGATTTTTGTGGTGTATTGCTGAATCCAGTTTGCTAGAATCTTGTTGAGAATTTTAGCATCTATGTTCATCAAAGATATTGGCCTGTAGTTCTCTTTCTTTCTTAGATCATTACCTGGCTTGGGTATCAATGTGATGTTGGCTTCGTAAAATGATTTGGAGAGAGTTCCATCTTTTTCAATTGCCTGGAATACCTTCAGTAGGATTGGTATCAGCTCCTCCTTAAATGTCTTATAGAATTCTGCTGGAAAGCCATCTGGACCAGAACTTTTTTTATGGTAGTTTCTTATTACGTAGTCGATTTCCTTGATTGTTATTGGTCTATTTATGGTGTCAATTTCTTCTTGTTTCAACCTAGGTAGGTTGTGTGATGTCAGAAAGTCCTCCATTTCCTTAAGATTTTCAGGTTTGTTTCCATACAAGTGTATGTAGTAGTCTCTAATGATCTTTTGTATTTCTCCAGGGTCAGATGTGACTTCATCTTTTGTGTTTCTGATTGTGCTTATTTGGTATTTTTCTCATTTTTTCTTGGTCAGTCTAGCTAGGGGACCATTGATCTTGTTTATCCTTGTGAAGAACCAGCTTTTTATTTCATTGATTTTTTTGTATTATCTTTTTGTCTTCTATGTCCTGAATTTGGGCTTTTATTTTGGTGATCTGGATTCTTCTGCTGAAATAGGGTTTTTGTGGTCTTGCTTTTCCAGCTTCTTTAGGTGGCTTGTTAGGTTGTGAATTTCTGTTCCTTCCATTTTCTTCATGTGTGTTTGTAGGGATATAAATTCCCCTATAACTACAGCTTTCAAGGCATCCCAGAGGTTTTGGTAAGATGTTTCTTTATTATCATTTGTTTCCAGGTATCTTTTGATCTCTATTTTGATGTCATCATTGACCCAGGAGTTATAGCATCATGCTGTTTAGTGTCCATGTCTTTGTGGGTTTTGGGGGGCTTTTTTGGTGTCAATGTTTATTTTTATTCCACTGTGGTCCGAGAAGGTGCATGGTAGAATTTCAGTCCTTTTAAATTTGCTTATACTTGATTTGTGTCCAATTATGTGGTAGATCTTAGAATATGTTCCATGTGGTGATGAGTAGAATGTGTATTCTGTGGTCTTTGG
>NW_007255712.1:2094116-2095081 GCF_000164805.1 Carlito syrichta
TGATGGAGTGAACCTTTTATCATTATGTATTGGCCCTCTGTATCTTTTTTAATTTTTGATTGCTTAAATGGTATTTTGTCTGAAATTAGGATCATGACTTCTTTCTTTTGTGTTCCATTCACCTGAAAATTTGTTTCCCTTCCTCTTACTTTGAGTCTGTGTATGTCCTTTCTAGTGAGATGGGTCTCTTGAAGGCAGTATATTGTTACCTGGTGATATTTTATCCATTTTGCCACTCTATGTCTTTTCAGTGGTGTGTTTAGTCCATTCACATTCAGGCTAATTATTGAAATGTGAAAATTCATCCCTATCATAGCATTCTTATAGAGTTATTGTTCTTCCACTTGGTTTTGTTTTTTGTTTTTTTTTTTTTGTCTTTCTTTTGGATTTGGGGTTGGTTCATGTATATTTTATTCTTTTCCCTGTACTCTTGTGAAGAACATTGTTCTTTTTTCCTTTACTTCTCTGTTTAGTACTTTCTTAAGTGTTTCATGTAGAGATAGTTTGGTGGCAGCATAAGTTCTTAGGGATTGGATATCTGGGAAAGATTTTAATTCTCCCTCACTGATGAAGCTTAGCTTGGCCAGGTAGGTTATTTTTGGTTGAAATTGTTCATCTTTTAGGACTTTGAAGATAGGGCTCCAAGCTCTCCTAGCCTGCAGTGTTTCTGTAGATATGTCTGCTGCTATTCTGATTGGTTTTCCATGGTAGGTGATCTGGCCTTTTTCTCTTGCTGCCTTTAGGATTTTTTCTTTTATGCCTACTTTGTTTAGGGGAATTATTCTGTGTCTAGGAGAGTTGGTCTTTTCATTTGTTGTCTTGCAGGGGTTCTCTGAATTTCTTGTGTTTGAATTTTTGCATCACTGATTAGATAAGGGAAGTTTTCTTGAATGATCTCATGGAAAGTTTGTTCCAATGTGGTCTCTGTCTCTCTTTCTGCCTCAGGGAGACCGATTACTCTTAGG
>NW_007255712.1:2095101-2096279 GCF_000164805.1 Carlito syrichta
TTTCTGTGTTTTAAGAGTTGGGTTATTCTATATTTGGTCTCAAGCTCTGAGATTCTTCTTCTGCTTGGGTAATCTGCTTTCCATGCTTATCAGTTTGTTATTTATTTCATTCACAGTATTCTTTATTACTGTTATATCAGATATCAGCTCCTTCCTAGTTTCTTCTTGTGTCTCCTCAATTCTTTTTAATCTCTCCATTATTGTCTTGATATCTACATTTGTAGTTTGGGACCCTTTATTCTGGGGGCTTCTCATTGTTTGCATTCCGAAGTCAGTTTTCTCAGTGTCTGCCCTCCCAGGGGTTTGGGAGAGACCCACACTCTTCTTTTGGTTTTTCTTCATTCGTGTAGATTTTTCTCTCTCTCCCCCTTTTCCTCCCCTTCTTCAATTCTGTTTTTGAGGGAAGGTGGGGTTGTTTTTATTTCTCTTCTGCAACGTCCTGTTCTTCCTTATGAGGGTCTTCTGGCTTTGTTAACTTTTCAGGTTGGAGCATAGGCTGCAATCCGTACTTTTTGCAGTTTTGTGGTTTAATTGAGAGGGAAGCTTTGGTTCAGAATGCTGACTCTAGCATCCACAAACAGGTTTATGAGCACACTGGAACCTATTTCCCTCTGCCTTACAATCTGTCTATTCAGCAGTATGTAGTCTTGGTCCCTAGATTAAAAAGGGGGGTATAAAAGAGGAAAATAATGGAGGAAGGGGAGGTCAACAGGGAATTAGAAAGAGAGAAGAGTGAGAGGGAAAACAGATATACATACCAACTCTCAGGTGAGAAAGAGACACAAGGCCGGGAAGAAGTGAAGAAAGACATGTAAGAAAGATTCCCTAAAGAGTACTGATAGCTACACAGAGACAAGCCAATAAAATCAAGAAACAGTGTATGTCAGAAGGTAAACAACAAACGTGATCAAAAACAACAGTTACAATGATAAAATCATAAGTCAGAATAAGTGATCAGACTAAAGCCACTTCTCTGATCTCCGATTCTGGCCTCTCCCTTTTGTTTTTCATTGCAGCATAGGGGTGGGGCTTTGTCTCCTGTTTCACACTGTTGCCTTAGGAACTGAGGTAAAGTTTGTTGATAGGTGGGTGGGGCAATGGAAGTCTGCCTGGAGAATGGCAAGGCAGTTTATGCAGATCTGTTTTTCTCTGCTTGTCTGGGTCCCCCAGCTTGGGGG
>NW_007255712.1:2096299-2135392 GCF_000164805.1 Carlito syrichta
ACGTAAGAAAGATTCCCTAAAGAGTACTGATAGCTACACAGAGACAGGGCAATAAAATCGAGAAACAGTGTAAGTCAGAAGGTAAACAAAAAACGTGGTCTAAACCAACCGTTACAATGATAAAATCATAAGTCAAAATAAGTGAAAGAGAGAAGTGCAAGAGGGATAACAGATATACATACAAGCTATCAGGTGAGAAAGAGTCACAGGGCCGGGAAGAAGTGAAGAAAGACACGTAAGAAAGTTTCCCTAAGGAGTACTGATAGCCACACAGAGACAGGTCAATAAAATTGAGAAACAGTGTAGATCAGAAGGTAAACAACAGACATGTTCTAAACCAACAGTTACAATGATAAAAATCATAATTCAAAATAAGCGAAAGAGACAAGTGTGAGAGGGAAAACAGATATACATACCAACTATCAGGTGAGAGAGAGACACAGAGCTGGGAAGAAGTGAAAAAAGACAGGTAAGAAAGATTCCCTAAAGAATACTGATAGCTACACAGAGACAGGCCAAAAAAATCAAGAAACAGTATAAGTCAGAAGGTAAACACCAAATGTAACCTAGACCAACAGTTTCAATGATAAAATCATAAGTCAAAATAAGCGATCAGACTAGAATCACTTCTGTGATCTCCGATTCCAGCCTCTCCCTTTTGTTTTTCGTTGCAGCATAGGGGTGGGGCTTTGTCTCGTGTTTCGTGATGTTGCCTCTAGGAACTGAGGTAAAGTTTGTTGATAGGTGGGTGGGGCAATGGAAGGCTGCCTGGAGAATGGCAAGGCAGTTTATGCAGATCTGTTTTTCTCTGCTTGTCTGGGTCCCCCAGCTTGGGGTCTCACGCTGAGTGCCTCAGCCAGGGTGGGCCCAGAGTTCCAGAGCTCCAAAGCTCCAAAGGGCAGATGGTGAGTGGTGAGAGTGGCCCTGGGCCCCCCACAGGGTACTTCATCCAGGAATGGGACCGGTGTCTCTGAGGGGCGGGCACCCAGAGCCTCCCTGAGTGACGGCGGCTTGGTGCCGGGTGCTGGGCTAGAGACGATGTAGCCAGGGAGGGAGCTAGGAGGGGGTTGGGACCCAAGACTCCCATGTACACAGTGGAACAGCAGCAGCAGGGGTCCACAATATCTGGCCTTAGGAACTGAGGTAAAGTTTGTTGATAGGTGGGAGGGGTGATGGAAGTCTCTGCCTGGAGAATGGTGAGGCAGTTTCTGCAGATCTGTTTTTCTCCACTTGTCTGGGTCCCCCAGCTTGGGGTCTTGCGCTGAGTGCCTCAGGCAGGGTGGGCCCGGAGTTCCAGAGCTCCAAAGCTCCAAAGGGCAGGTGGTGAGTGGCAAGAGTGGCTCTGGGCCCCCCACAGGGTACTTCAGCCAGGAATGGGACCAGTGTCTCTGAGGGGCAGGCGCCCAGAGCCTCCCTGTGTGACCAGCGGCTTGGTGCCGGGTGCCGAGCTGGAGACGATGTAGCCAAGAAGGGAGCTGGAGGGGGTTGGGACCTGAGACTCCCACACACGTAGTGGAACAGCAGCAGCAGGGGGCGGCAATATCTGGCCCTGTGTGGGACAGAAGGTCCCCAGGCCTTGCACCAGCACAGCTGGTGGTGGGCTGGGGGGTGGGGGAAGAGAAGTAATAGCCTTTTTGGGAACTCACGTTCGGAGAATCTCATCAATTCAACTATGCCGTCGCCATCTTCTTCCCCTTCCCATTCTTCTTTCAATTATATATTTCTTAATTTTAAAAACCTTTAGTCTTACTATATATTGGCAGAAAATCGTCGATATAATTGCAGGCTTTGGATCCAACTGCCTTCATTTAAATCCAAATTCTAGCACCCACTAGCTGTGTAATCTTAGGCAAGTTACTTCACCTCCTTATTCCTCACTATTTCTCTATAAAAGAGAAACAATTTAGCACCTGCCCACTAGCCTTGTTGTGAAGGTTAATAGAGTCAATGCATAAACACCTCCCAATAGGTAAGTGTTCAATATACGTTCACTATTATTTGTACTTCAAAATATTTTTGTTTTACATATAAATAAGCTAATGATGTAGGGAAATCAGTATCAGAACAAAATTAGAACTCTGCTTTGCTAAGGCAAAATATAAACACTCTTTTTCTGTGCCACAGAGTGCACTTTAACCTTTCACTAACCAACTAAAGAAAATTTAAAATTGTAACTGATCCACAAAGTTACCCAATAAGTTAGTGCCAAAATAAGGAAAAGGAAGAAGCCGCAAGCCAACAATTGAAAAAGTATGTTGCTTTGTTTAAAGCTAATAAAAAATATTGCTTCAGCCGGGCTCGGTGGCTCAGCCTGTAATCCCGTGCCTTTGGGAGGCTGAGGTGAGTGAATTGCCTGAGCCCACAGGTTCGAGACCCACCTGGGCAGGCAAGACCTCATCTCTACAATAAATCAAAAAATTAGCCAGGTGTGGTAGTGCACGCCTGTAGTTCCAGCTACTTGGAAGGCTGAGGTGGAAGGGTTGCCGGAGCCCAGCAGGTTGAGGCTGCGGTGGCCAGGAGCGGCCACTGCACTCCAGTCTGGGTGACAGAGTGAGACTCCAACTCAAAAAAAAAAAACATATATTGCTTCAAAGCTTGATTTCTGCTGCACAACCTTCCAAAACAGAAAACACCAAGCCCTGATGGGTTTACTGCTGAATTCTACCACTAAGGAAGAAATTATACCAATCCTCCAGAGACTAGAATCAGAGGGAATACTTTGTAACTCATTCCATGAAGCCAGCATTACTCTAATGCCAAAACCAAAGATATTATAAGAAAAATAACTACAAGCATATTGCTCATGAATATGGATACAAAAATCCTCAACAAAACATTAGCAAATCGAATCCAACAATTAAAAAAAAATTATATACCATGATCAAGGGGAATTTATCCTAGATATGCAAGACTGATTCAAAAAGTAGGCTAAAGAAGAAAAATGCATGATCTTATCAAAAGACGCAGAAAAAGCATTTGACAAAATTCAGTAACTATTTTGATTAAAAATACTTAGCAAATTAGGAAAACGTCCTCAACTGGTTAAAAAACATCTACAATAAACCTACAGCTAACATTATACTTAATAGGGAGAAGCGAGACACTTTCCTACTAAGATTGGGTTAAAAGCAAAGATGTCCATTCTCCACTGCTTTTCAACATCATACTAATGCATCCTACCTTATGCAGTAAGACAAGTACAGGCAAATAAAGGTATACATACTGGTAATGAAGAAATGCAATGACAAGGTTGTCTATGTAGAAAATCCAGAAGAATTAACAACAAGAGCAAAAACACCTTTTGGAGCTAATAGGCTATTCTAGCAAGGTTGCAGAATACAAGGTTAATATTAAGAAGTCATTTCCATATACACCATCAATGAACAAGTGGGAAGTGAAATTTAAAGCATATTAGTATTTAAATTAGCACCCCAAAGTGAAATATTGGGTATAAATATAACAAAATATGTACAAAATCTATATGAGGAAAATTACAAAATTCTGATGAAAGGTATCAAAGAACTAAACAAATGGAGAGATATTCCATGTTCATGAATAGGAAGACTCAATATTGTCAAGATTTCAGCTTATTCCAATTTGATCTATAGGTTAAATGCAATCTCAATTTTAAAAACCCAGCAAGTTATTTTATAGACACTAATAAACTGATTCTAAAGTTTATACAGAAAGGCAGCAGACCTAGAACAGCCAACTTAATATTTAAGAAGAATAAAGTAAGTGAACTGACAATATCCAACTTTAAGACCTACTATAAGCTACAGTAGTCAAAACTATGTGATATTTATAAAAGGATATATAAATAATTAGTAAAGCAGTATAGACTGCTCAGACATTGACATATATAAGCATAGTCAACTGATCTTCAATTCAGACATACAATGAAGCAAAAGATACATTTTTCAATAAATGGTGCTGAAATAGTTGGATATTTACATGCAATAAAGTAAATCTAGACGTAAACCTAGTACCCTACAAAAATTTACTAATAATGGAACATCGACATAAATGTAAAATTCAAAACTACAAAAATCTTGCAGACACCATAGGACAAAACCTAGATGACTTTGAGTATAATGATGACTTTTTAAATATAACACCAAAGGCATGATTATGAAAGAATTGATACATTAAACTTCATTAAAATTAAAAACTTCTGCTCTGTAAAAACAATATCAAGAGAATGAGAAGACAAGTCACTTACTGAAAGAAAATATTTACAAAAGACATATCTGATAAAGGCCTATCCAAATAGCCAAAATACATATAGAACTCTTAAAATATATAAAGAACTCTTAAAACTGAACATCAATAAAATAACCAACATAATTTAATAAATCAATTAATGAACAAAAGACTCAAGCAGACATCTCATCAAAGTAATTATGCAAAGATGTACAGCAACTAAGCATATAAAAAAATTCAACATCATGTTAATATGTAAACTAGAAAATGCTAATTAAATAACAATGAATTATCATTACATACTTATTAGAATAAACAAAACCAAATGCTGGTGATGATATGGAGCAACAGGAATTCTCATTCATTGCCAGTGAGAATGCACAATAGTATAGGAACTTTGAAAAAGTTTTGTAGTTTCTCATAAAACTAAACACACTCTTACCATATAGTCCAACAATTCCAATCTTGATATTTACCCAAGTTCAAACTTATATTTACATAAGAACTCCACACATATGTTTATAGCAGCTTTATTCATAATTTTCCAAACTTGAAAGCAGCCAAGATCTCCTTAAGTATGTGAGTAGATTGAAAAACTATGTTACATCTAGAGAATGGAATATTATTCAGTACTAAAAAAAAGAAAACTTCAATGCATATTACTAAGTTAAAGAAGTCTGTGTGTAAGGGCTACATACTGCATGATTCCAACAATATGAATATGATATTCCAGAAAAGGCAAAACTATGGAAACAGTAAAAAGACTAGAGTTTGCTAGGAGTTAGAGGGGAAGATGGGATGAATAGGCAGAGCACAGAGAATTTTTAGAGCAGCAAAATTATTCTGTATGATACTACGATGGTAGGTGGATACATATCACTATACATTTATCAAAAACCATGGAATACATAACAGCAAGGATAAATCCTACTATAAACTATGGACCTTGGGTGGCAATGACGTGTTGATGTACGTCCATTGATTTGAACAAATGTACCACTCTTGTGGGGATATTGATAATGAAGGAGGTTGTGTGTGGTGGTGGGGAGAAGTTATATGGGCATTATCTGTACTTTCCATTCAATTTTGCTGTGAGCCTAAAACTGCTCTAAAAAAATAAAGTTTGTTGACTAAGAAAAATAGAAAATCTGAGTAATCCTTTGTTGATTAGAGGAATAAATTCCATAATCAAAAACCTTACATGAAGAAAATTTCATGGACAAATGGATTCTCATTTCTACCAAATATTTCAGAAAGTAATTATTACTTTTACACAAACTTTTCAGGAAAATTTAAGATAATGGACTATTTCTGTGGGCAAGAATTAATCTGATACCAAAAATAGGCAAAGACATTACAACAACAGAAATTACAGATCAATATTCTTTATGAACTACCTAAGTTTATCTAACAAAAACCTAAGTAAGCACAAATTTTTATCAAACTTTTAGCAAATTAAATCTAACTGAATACACCTAAGATAATACATTCTGACTAAGATTAATATTTTAGGAATGCGAAGTTGCTTTAACATTCCAAAAACCAAACAGTTTAATCTACTGCATTAACAGACTCAAAAGATGCAAAAAATATATTTGATTATCTCAGCAGATATAGAAAAAGCATTTTGGAAAAGTCATCACCCATTTATAATAAAAACTGTCAGCAAGCTTAGAAGAGGAAGAAACCAGAGCATCTATAAAAAACATTCAGTTAACACCATACTTAATGGTAAAAGACCAAAAACATTTCCCCCTAGATCAGGAACAAGATAAGGTGACCACTGTCATGACTTCTGTTCAGCCTTGTATTTCGCATTCTAGAAAGTGCTTAATAAAGCAAGAATGAATAAAAGGATAACAAACAAATAAATGGCATCCAGATTAGAGAGAGAGAAGTAAAATGGTCTTAATTACATGCAACATAATTGTCCATGTAGAAAAATTCTAAGAAATTTCTTCTTAAAAAGCTATAAAGACCAACTAGTGAGTTTAGTAAAGTTGCAAGACACAAGATCAAAATGCAAAAATCAGCCATATTGCCATACACTAGCAAAGAACAGTTTGAAATTGAATTTTTTTAAATATATTTTATAAAAGTATCGAGAATTGCTCTCTTTGCCTCTCTGCCCCTCCTCTTTTTCTCCCTCATCTCTCCCTCCCTCTCTGCTCCACTCTTGTTTCTTGTTTCCCGCTCTCCTTCTCTCTTTCTCCCTCTTTTTTCCTCTCTCCCTCCCTGCCTCCCTCCTTCTTTCCCTCTCTCCCTTACCTCAAAAAAAAAGTATCAAGAATTATTAAAGCATTAGAAGGAAAGATGTTCAAGACCCATCCATTGAAAACTGCAAACCAACGCCAAGAGAAATTTTAGAAGACCTAAATAAATGGAGAGGTATACTGGGTTCATACAGTGAAAATTCAAATTTTTAAGATAAAATTTGTTTCTGAATTGATCTGCAGATTCAATTCAATAACAGTCAAAATCTCAACAGGTGTTTGGAGAAATTCAAAAACTGATTCTAAAGAGCCTTTGGATGTGTACAATGTCTTAAATAGCCCAGACAACTTTGAAAAAGAACAAAGATGCAGGTCAAATGACACCTGATATCAGAACTAATTATACAGCTACATTAATCAAGACCATATTGTTTCAGCACAAAAACAAACAGATTAACAAACTAAAATAGAGAATTCGAAAGTATATGGACAACAGATTTTCAGTAAAGATGCACAGGCAACTTAGCTGAGCAAAAACTAGTCTTTTCAACAAATGGTACTGGAACAACTGTATATTCAGATTCAAAAAATGAAACTTAATTCATACTTCAAACCAAATTAGTACAAAATGATTACTAAGCTAAATGCTAGAGATTTTTTTAAATGTAACACTAAAAGCATAACTCATAGAAGAAAAAAACAGATAAATTGAGTTTCGTTAAAATTAAGAACTAGCCCAGCTCGGTGGCTCAGCCTGTAATCCCCCACTTTGGGAGGCTGAGGTGAGTGGATTGCCTGAGCCCGCGGGTTCGAGGCCTGCCTGGGCAACTTGGCGAGACCTCATCTCTACAATAAATCAAAAATTAGCCGGGCGTGGTAGTGCGCACCTGTAGTTCCAGCTACTTGGAAGGCTGAGGGGGAAGGATTACCTGAGCCCAGCAGGTCGAGGCTGCGGTGGCTGGGAGCAGCCACTGCACTCCAGTCTGGGCGACAGAGTGAGACTCCAACTCAAAAAAAGATAAAAAATAAAAATTAAAAAATTATTTTTAAAAATTAAGAAGTTCAGTTCTTCGAAAGACACTGTTAAGCAAATGAAAGGTCATCCTAAGAGTAGGAGAAAATATTCGCAAATCACATATTGGATGAAGGATATATATCTAAAATATATAAAGAACTCTCAAAATACAATAATAAGAAAATAAAAAACCCAATTTACAACTGGGCAAAAGATTAAAACAGATGCTTCACCAAAAAAGAAGTATGTGAAAAGTTGGTCAACGTCATTAGTCACTAGGGAAATGCAGATTAAAACCACACTGAGATACCATTACATACCTATTAGAATGACTAAAATTAAAAAGATCATACCAATGTTGAAACTGTGAGGCAACCGGAACACTCACAAAGTGCTGGCATAAGTTTAAATGGCACAACCACTTTGTTAAAATGTTTGTCAGTTAATTAAAAATTTCAACATACACCTAACATATCACTCAGCCCCTCAACTCTTGAACTATTTACTCACAAGAAAAGAAAGCCAATGTCTACAACAAAGCTTTTTAAGATATAAACAAAAAAAAAACTGTAAATAAACTAAGTGGCAAATGAATAAACAAATTTAGCATATTCATACAATGAATTACTACTGAGATATAAAAATAAATGAACTACTGTGGTGAGCAAAAACATGAATGAATGTTAAAATAATTATGTTAAGTCGAAGAAGCTAGATTTTTTTAAAAAATACCCACTGCATAATTCCATTTATAGTAGATTCTAGAAAATGCAAAATAACTTATAATGACAGAGGATTTGGGGTCATCACCCTGAAAGACACAATTCCAAACACCATAATCCTGAATGCTGAGTCCTTAAAGATTAAAATTCCTAAAGTCTAAAATGTCTACGGTCTAAAATTCCCAAAATCACAGTCATTGTCCAGTTGCATCATGTTTGATAGAACTATCACCTTTTCATTGTCTTTGTGCAGAAAAAAATAAATATCAGTCAAATCCCCAAACAATAATGACACATTTGGATTTTGGTGTGAACAGGACTTCCAAAAGGGAATTTCAAGGTGAAACCAATAAATTCTTTTTTATCCATTCATGCCAATGCATTTGGTGGAAAATTCAGATGCGTGGGTTGGCCATGAGATATGAGGATGACAACTTCAGTTTTAAAATGTGTCATTTGCCTGCGCTGTCATTTCTTTCAGCTGACAACATTTCAGGAACTTTTAATGAAGTACAGCCACATTTGCAAGAAGAAGCCAGCAAAGCTACTGATTGATTCTAAAATAATTATGATAGTAAGAAGACACTTATGCAACAGTGTTGCTGTTCAAACACCAGTACTGTTTCCACCAAATCTATAATAGATATGAGTGTATGCAGAATGGATACCCCAAACAACATAGATCATGGCATAGAAGATGAGAATCTAATTTCAGTGTATACAAAATCATAGAAGAATTTCAAAAAAGAAGTAGCACCACATGCAAAATGCACCACCATGCCAAGCTATTTTTTTTTAATTTTTACAAAACATTGTGAATGTATTCTCCAAGAGCCATGTCCAGAAACATAACAAAGCAACTATTTATCATAATAAAAAAAATTCAAAATATAATGATCATGAAAGTCATCTACCTTTTATGAACTAACATTGTGCAAATGCCCATAATTTATCCCTGTGATTCACTTGTTCATATGTCAGGTTTTCTTTTTAATTTTTTTCTTTCTTTTTGTAAAAGTTTTTTGCACTGTTTCAAATTGTCAATGTTATTTTTTACAATTTGCTATGTTATGCATTTATTCTTAATAAACTCAAACATGATCTAAAAGAGCATTGTTTTTGAGGTTTGAAGTCTTCTTCCTTCTAGATATTTTCAGTGTTTTTTTCCTCTTGAATAATCCATATTTTGTACCTCTAAAATTCATTTGGCATTCTCATTCTCCAGTATGCATTGGTTTGTAAAAACCTAACCAAACATTCTAAGTTAAATCAAAGCAAATATGTAAGTAAATTATTTTATCTGCTTTCTTATTTTCCAAAATTATAAGTCCAGTAAAGTAGTATATCAGAAAAAAATTGAGGACAAAATTCATCTTTTAATAACAAGCAAGATCTTTTGTTTTACAATTCCTTTTAATGACCTCTGCTATTTGCTGTAAGTCTTCTTCCAAAGAATAGTATTTCTTTCAAGGACTCAGTGTCGTACTCTCTATACATGTATAATATGCTTCTGTTCTTTATTGTTACCCATAAATAAGATACTGGATGTGCTTTTTAAATATCAGCGACTTGCAGAACAAATGTAGATTACCTCACACCTTAGACTTCAGGTCCAAGCTGACTCTTCGCAAACCCATTTTTAAAATGAACACAGATTTTTAAAATTCTTTGGCTATCCATTGTTGCTCAACATTTATAATTATTTCATTTTGCATTGAAATGAAAATTGCAAAGAGTTGAATAGTTCTGTCTTATAGAATTACCTCATTTTCATATCCAAAAGCCAAGTGTTCTTCTTTCTTCCTATTTCAACTACAAGTATTTAGAAGATGAATATCTCGAAGGTCTTTCTGCAGTTTTTAAGATAAACATTTGTTGAAACTTACTCTGAAAACTGAAGCATGGAAACGTATCATTCCCTGAATGGCTAAATTAGTACCAATACTTAGACCAGGGGTTACAGAATCCAGCCTGCTGATGTGTTTTCTTGGACAAGTGAAGCATTTTAAAATCAAGTTTAATGTACATGTCCGTGGGCAGGCAGGTACTCTCCAAATGACTGTGTCTCCACTACTCCACAGCTAACCCACCATTGACCGCATTTCCGTCAGCAGGTTGGCCCACACAGACATTTTATTTTTCAACAACTAATTTATAAAGTCTTAGAAGTTTTAGATGGAAAGACTGTTAGAATTTAAAGGATCTTAGAAATATATTGCCCAGCTTCTCACATTACTAGTGAGGCACAGATAAATGATTTGTTCAACACTAAACATTAAGTGAACAGCAGACTAGCAGGGAAATCAAACTTCCTCACTCCATGTTGCTTTTCCATTACAACACTCTGTCTTTCTAGCCCCAAGTCTTGTGAAATGATGTATCCCTGAAGTCAAAAAGTCAGAAACACTAAACAAGCGATCATTAATTTTTGTTAATAAATGGGTGATGCTTAGTCAGAAATGGTTTGGGAAGCAGAAGGATTAACATTAACCGACTGAAGTTACTTGCTGGGTATTTTATATATGTAACTGCATTTAATCCTTCCAAAAAGGAAGAGAGAGAGAAAAAAACTATTGCCCCTATTTTATAGATAAGGAAACCTAAAGCTTGTAGGTGAAAGTTTGCCTGAATCTCACACCCTATTCACTACAATGATCCACAGCTGTAACACAAAGTACTCGGCAGGGGCAATAGTAACTTCCTTAGCATTAACATACTTATGAATTCTAGGCAAGCTAAAACATAACAAGAGCACTTATAATAGGATAGACATTGTGCTAAGCTTTTTATAGATTTAACGCTGCTGGCTAACGAAAATGGAGATTTTTATCTTCTTTCTCCAGATGAGAAAAAGAGACATAAAGAATTTTTAAAACTTACCTAAAGTCATATAACTAGGGAGGAGCAGAATCAGTTAAATGCCCAAGAAAGTTGGCTCTAGAATCATGATATAACTACTACAGAGACTAATGGATGATGGTTCTCCAGGTGTGGTTCCCTGACAAGCAGTAACAGCAGCAACACCAGGGAATCTGAATTTGTTAGAGATGCAAATTCTTGGGTGCCACCCAGACCTATTGGATCAGAATCTGAATGTGACGCTGAACATGCAGTGTCTTGAGAGCCTTTCACATGGTTCTAATGCTTGCCCACGTTTGAGAATCAATGAACTAAGAAACGATGCAATTGTTTTTAAGATACTCTTAGACTCACCTTTTCATATAGACCCTGCTAATTTTTTCCAAGCATGTACACATTTTAAAATATATATCAAACTGTACTGTTTTGCAATTTCTTTCCTCTAATTAATGTCATGAATGCTTTTGTATGTTGATAATATTTTTTGAGAACAGAACTTTCAATGGCAGCTTAGTACTCTATCACATTCATAATTTACTAGTGAAGTCCCTATTGTGTCAAAAACCATGAAAAATCTGAGATGTTATCCTGTTTGTAAGCTAACAAGTTAACTTGCTATTCATGGATGGTGATAGAAGACACAAGACCACTGGGTCAGAGAAAAAAGACATTATTACTCATAGCACAGCAGGCAATAGGATCATCTGCATACTTGCATTGGTTCCCCTTGCCTTAAAGTCCCAGGAAAGTATATCATGGTTTCAGCTGACACGTGTACAAAAAGAAGGTTGCGTCATTGAAGAAAAATCAAGGACCAAATATCCAGAGCTTTTTAACAAGCTACAATCATTGTAGCCAGCAACACATAAACCAGTCCCTTCCTCTCAAAGAATGTGCTGTTATTACATGGTTGTCAGGCTGTGGTCACCTTGACCTACTATTTGTCTACCTACAGCAGCTACTCAGTGCCACGAAAAATGTAAGTCTTTCAATCTGGCAAACTTTGTAAAAATGTAAAGGAATGGTGAATTGCTTCTCCCAACAACTGTTGAACATTTAGAGCATTTATATTTTTCTATTTTAAGAAACACCACAGAAAGTATCTTGTACTTAAAATTTTTAATTTCTTGTTACTTATGTAGGATAAATTCCCAGAAACAAAATTACATGACCAAATGTCTTCTCTAAGCTTTGACAAACATTTCACCTAAGAGACTGAATGAAAAAGCCCATTGTCTACAAATTCTTACCAGCACTAGGTAGCTTTTGTATTCTTAAAATTTGGAAAGTTCTTTCATAAAAGTCATATTATTAATGATAATTAGAATTAGCATTTCTTTAACTATCATTGAAGTGAACTTTGTAATACATGTATTAGAATTAGTATTTCTTTTTTATGAAATCCATGTAGTAGTATTTGTCTTTTTTTTAATTCTCTTGAGATTATATACTTTTTTATTAAATTGTAAGAGTCATTGACATATTTTAATAATCCTGATGGGATTATCCGTTATTCAGTGTGAACACATATAGATATATTATTTTTATTTGTCCACAATTATTTTAATATTAAGAAAAAATGATCCACTAATTATTGCCAAATAGATCAGGCCACTGTCAATTTTTTTTTTAAGCATCTCTTTAAGGAGGCTTCAGTGAGAATCACCTACTTTAAAAAGATTACCCACTGATCAAAGTGTATTTTCCAATATAGTTTGGTATTGGAAGTGTTTAGTGGATCCAGTAGGAGTTCAGTAGAACTGCAAGAAAGTTCCAGTGAGTTTTTGTTGTAATCTTATGTAGGTCCTTCTTTGCAAATAATTTGGTACTGGTGGTTCTCGCTCACTTCTAACCAGTAATCAGTCCTGTTTTGATGTAAGCTCATGGTTTCAAAAATAAGAATTTGCACTTGCTATCAAAATCTTATTTTAATTCCCATGTAGCAACTTCTTCTCACCTGTAACAAAATATGAATCTATTTCTTAAGGATGTTTTGTTCTTTTGTTACGCTCTCTGTTACCTCTTCATCCGATCTCCACTTTGTAACATTATTCTGCAAACTACAGTAGAACCATACATAACGGGGTTACAGGTGAGTATTAGAAATGAAAGTCTACGTGACCTCTCACTTTACTATTCTTCCCAGCTCTGCTCTGATATCTTTATTCTTGAGTCGCTGATTTTTTCTCCACTTCTTCCCTAGGCCTCTTCACGATGATGGCAGTAGCATCCTAGCTCTAGCCACACTCCACCTCAAAATCTAACCACCAAAATACAAATATGCTGGAGAAGTAATTTTAGGAAAGAATTTATGATGCTCCACCAAACAATTGTTGTTTAGTCTTCATGCCCATAACTCTAACAGTTTCCATATAGTCTTCTCATCCTTCTTCAGAGTGAACCATATGCTTCCTGAAGAGTACATCTCATAAAAGAAATCTTTATAATATGAGAGAGTACAATAATGGAGATACTAATGAACTCTAGCCTTCATATAAGATCGAAGGTCTCTTGAGACCGTATTGACCTTGACATTGTTTTCAATTATATTTAGCTAAGATAAATACAACTTGATTGTTGATGTCAATTATAGTCAATGTCTGCTTACTATAGTTAGAAAATTTAAAGCAAGAAGAACTTTAAATGAATATTAACGGCAGCATTTATGTTTTCTCATAATGAGATCTTAAATCTTGGTTCTAAAAATCTTCTAAGTTAAAATTACTACAGATTTATAGAATCAAGTCCTTGCTTTCTGTTATATGACAGGTATGGAACAAACCATATGGGAATGATTATAAAAGTCAAAGAAAGAACATTTTGTTCATATTAAATTCTTTGACATGAAAGGTGAAATTTCTTGGGTCCATTAAAAATCCAAAGAGAGGCTCACTGGTTTACCCAAGCTAGAGTTGGCCCTCAGTCATCAGGCAAGCAGGAAGCAGCCCTTCTGGCAGACAGGTGGGCCAAGGCCAGGGGGTGGACAGTTATGACACAGAGTACCAAGATGTCCCTGTAGTCATAGATCTGGCGCATGTGGTATCACTCTGAGAAGCTCATGAGAAACAATCCTCCAGGGAATAGAGGACCAAGGTTGATTGGTGGGTATGCAGGGGAAGTAAGGCTCAAGCTTTGGCCTGTGTAGTGTCTGTGTCAGGAGGTACCCATGAAGGTGTTCACCAAGTCTAAGCCATGACTGCAAGGTCACTGAGGGAGCATGTGCTGTGAACCCACAGTGGATTATAGCACCTCTGGGCACCCCCACATTCCTGCACAGCTGGCCCACCATACATCATTAGCAAGTATAAACAAACCCAGCACTCCAGACCCAGAAGATTCCTTACTCAAGTAATGTTCCTCCAACATCCTATACTGACAAAGCTTAACATCATGCTCATTGAAAAGGAGAAATGTGTATAGAACCCAGTTCATTATACCACGGTGGGTATTGAAGAATGAATTTGGAGCAGAGAGCCATTCGATGGATAACCGTGTTGCTGAACACTTTCACACATTGGTCATTGTTATTTATTCCTTTGCAAATTGTCTCTTCATGTTATTATCCTATTTTTCTCCTGAGTTGGTTTTATAGCTCTTGTTTCTACAAATCCTTTTCATGTTAAGAATATCAATTTGAATAGTTCATCATTTATATTTTGTTTATAGATTTTGGAAATAAAGGAGCTTTAAATCATATGTATATTTTCTTTTGTCTATATACTTAGATTTTTCTTATCAAGAACAGACAAATAATCCCCTACATTACCTTCTGGTCTATTTTCTTTACATTTAAAATGTAACTCATGGTGAATTTTCTTTGATATATTATATGAGACGGAAATTTAATTTTGTTCTTCCCAGATGTCTTCTAATTATCTCAAAAGCTAAAAGAGCTATTTTTCCTCTATATTTTCTTTATCTTGTGTCATATTATTAAATATTTTACATTTTCAGAAAGGAACAAAAATTATTTTGTAGATGCCTATGAACCTATCACAGATACATAACAGATGTTATCATGTTGTCTTAAATTGGTTGAAGGAAATAAAATGTTATATGGAGAAGTTTAACCCTCTCTGTCTCTCCTGTCCACCTCCCTCATTTCCCAGAAGTACTAGCATCCTAAAGTTGATATGTAACTTTGACCTGTATGTTTAAATATTTGAAGACTTTTTTTCATATCACATATGAAGTCTGACAATTAGGTTCACAAACCATCCTAGAAAAAGTGCTACCTACCTCATTGCTGAATATCACTAACATCCCCTTCAAAGTACTCCTGTTGGGAAGCTATGCACCAACGCCAGCACCTAGTCTACTCGTCAAAGCAATTTTGAAACTTTTTTTCCGAAATGGACATCAGCACGGTCATCATTATTTGTTGATGCCTGACAATTAAGTTCGCAAACTTGCCACTGTGTGCTTACGTTGGCAGCACTGTACAAATAACTGCATTGGAACACCCTGTTTCACCTGATCTGGGCTCCAATGACCTTTCTCTTTACCCAAAGAGAAAGAAAATATTGAAAGGAAGACATTTGATGACATTCAGAACATCATGTGTAATATGATGGCAACTCTGATAGCTATCCCAGAAAATTGCTTTGACAATTTTAAGGTATGTAGCACTTTTTCTAGGATGAGTTCATGAACTTGTCAGATCGCATATATATATATATATATATATGTGTGTGTGTGTGTTTGTGTGTGTGTGTGTGTGTGTGTGTGCACATACTTGTGTGCTTTAAGAATGTATGTAAATAGTATAGTCTATGCATTATTCAGTAACTTACTTTTTTTACTCAACATTATGCTTTTCAAATGCATCCGTGTTGATACACACACACACACACACTGAATTTTAATACTGTGTGATTTTTTTTCTTTCTTAAGGTCTTGCTCAGTTGCCCAGGTTGAAGTGTAGTGGTGCAGTTATATAGCTCACTGAAACCTCCATATGCTGGACTCAAGCAATCCTCCCATCTCAGCTTCCAGGGTAGCTGGAACTACAGGTGCGTGTCACCATACATGGTTAATTTTCTTTTCTTCCATAGAGACAGGGTCTCACTAAGTTGCCTAGACTTAGCTCAAATTCCTGATTTTAAGCGATCTTCCTACCTCAGCCTTCCATAGTGTTGGGATTACAGACGTGAGCCACTGCGCTCAACCAATAATGTTCTATTTTATAAATAAATCGCAGTTATTCATCCATTCCCTACTACTTAGAGACAGTGTGAACAAAGTGGTTGTAATGATTTAGCCTCTCACCCACAGCACATGAAGGTCACCTTTGCTCCACAATCTCACAGATTAATGTTATCAGAAATTTATTTTTGCAGATATGTTGACTGTAGAAAGTTATCTCATTTTTATCTAATTTGTATTTTTCTGAGTACTAGTGAGATTACATGTATTGACCATTCAAATTTAATCTTCCATGAGTTGCTATCATAAACTTTGCCCGTTTTTCTTGGAGAAATGTACAGCCAAGTCAATTGCCTTGTACGGAGAGCTGTGGACTGGAGGTAGACAAATTTATATAGGGAGTCCAATTTCTTTCCAAGAGGAAAATACTGAAGACACTAAGTTCTACACCATAGCAACCTTGAAGTGTTGCTATGTTTCTGGAAATGATGACTATATTACTAATAGTTATAATAGTAGCAGGAACATATATTTCCTACAAATCTTAGAGGTGCCAGGCGCTCTGCTTCATAGATGTTGGCTCATTTAATTTTCACAATGCCATGAGATAAATTCTATTATTAGTTTTATTTTATAGATGAGGAAACAAAGGCCCAGAGAGTTAGATAACAGCTAAAAAGAAACAAAGGCAACATTCAAATTTAGTTCACATGATTCCAGAATCCAGAATCTTACAGGCACTTTCTACATTGACCCCAAGTATGTAGGGAAGCCAATGGAGAAACTCAGACTGGAAAGGCGTCACCATAAACTGGTGAGCATCTGTGGAACTGGACAAGACCAGCTTTCAATAGTGACACCATATGGTGATGAGAAGATATGACAGGAAGACCCATGCAAATTTGCAAGTATCTTAGAAATATGACTAACGCCCTTGGGCCTCAGACCGTCACCTGGACAACTTTGGATGGTAAAGAAGGAAAGGCAAAGAGATATTGGACTTCTTGCTAATAATGACACATTGTTGTTTGAATGGGCAATTGGCAAAATAAGGGAGATGTGATCTACTGCTCCTCTTAGTTGATGAAGTGAGTCATTTTGTGCAGATAATACTAATCTATAATGTCTATTCATATACATTAGCAGATTGTGGACTGATCATCACTTTTAAGGGGAAAGTGGAGATGATTGGAATATGGCCATAGTCTTCTCAGTTGATGGAACAAACAGTAACTATGTTCTGCCATTATACAATACAAGAAAGTACCTGGGACACATTGTCAACTGGAAAGGACACATCTTAGGACAGGCCACTATGATATTTATTATTTTCTTACTTTGAACCAGAGACTAGTCAGTGAGCCATAGCCCAGTGTTGGCTCTATAATCTTTAGTTAGTTTTTTTCTCATCTAAATTTATCAAGTACTGATTTTTAAAAAAAATTTAGAGTAGCTTACTGCTCCTTTTTGTTCAAAAGAAAACACCAGCTTGGAATGAGCTTTTAAAATTTTATTCATGAGATCTACCCATCTTCATATCAATAGTAATTGCTCAATTATGATTAATCATTTTAGAGAATATGTTATTGCTTCTTATAAATCAGCTACTGCTCCTAATTTTACAAAATATATTTCAATAAACTCCCATCTATACTGTTGTCATAGTTCCATTTTTTATCATTTCCTCCTTAAATCCTTAGGATTGAAAAGAATCTTAGAGACCCTCCAGCCCAATTTTAATAAAAAGAAACGTGTCACTCAGAAAAGTTTAGGAACTTGCTCAAGGTTTTATCTTTTATTAGTGACTGACCTAGAGTAAAAAGCTAATCTCCAGACTATTATATCAAGTGCTCTTCTCACTACTGGTAAAACTTCTGAAACACTTATCTAGAATTAGAAAAAGTACATTCTACTCACATTCGTGCATGTACCATTTTACTTTTTACTAATTAGAAATAGGATATATATTTTTGCCTTCTATCTCTTAACTCTTTGCCTATCCTCACCTTCCTCCCTCAATTACTGCACAGACAGTGATCGCTATACTAGGCTGGAAGGAAGCTCTCCACATCCCATCCACAAAGGATCATTTCAGTTAAGGAAGGTTTTCTTTGAACAAATGAATAATAATCTATTATTTCATCCAACAGTTATTAGTATAGCATATGACAGACACTCTGTTGGGCCCTGGTTTTACTAATGCGATTGTAACATCTACACTGATTTCAACAAGTCCATAATCTTTCAAATCTTTGTGCATGTTTTGTTTATACATTTTTTCCCCTGGTAACAACTATGAAAGTAGATTGGTGATGTTATATAGCATCCATGGTCTTAAGTCATTATGTCTCCCTGTATTTACATCTTTTGCCATGTGACTTTCCAGTTTCTCCAAGTCTTTGTGGTTTGACCAGTGGAAAGTTAGCAAGTGTGAAGAGGCCAAAGGCTAGAAAGTCACCTGCATATTTGGGCTTGCTCTTTTGTGCATCTACCACACAATAAATATCTTGTGGCCTGACTAGCCTGTGGGTGCCAAAAGGAGAATGAAAGACATATGGAACTGCGCCAGGCTCAGGTAATTCATAGATCCTTGAGAACAAATGACTGTTGTTTTATCTTTTTAATATTTAATTTTAAATATGTATGGTACAATTCAGGGTTAGGTATACAAATGTTCATTATGCAGGTACCCTTGCTGATGACAGTTGTTTTAAACTGAAACTGGCCCAACTTCCCCATAGAACTAATGGTTATAGTTTTGTTTTTGTTTTGTTTTTCATAAATATAGTAATTTACCCTCCTGGTCTTGAAGTTTGAAACTTACATTTGTCTTATCTGAGTTCCTTTCTCGGGAAACCAACCTTCAACCCTATAGTATCAAGGAATTGAAATTTACCGGAGTACCACATCTAGACAATGAGATGCCAGATTCCACATGTTTGCCACCTCCTCTTCCTCACCCTTCCATGTTTTCTACATACCATCATATAAACTCCTGACTTCATTCTCAAATGCATCTCCTGTTCTCCTTGGCTGACATCACCCAGATAAAAAGGCTTCTTCCCTGGAAATATTTGTTGTTTCAATGATTGGCTTTCTGTGCGGTGAGCAACAGGATCCAGCTGAAACCCTAATGTTCAGTAGCAAAACCACCAGGTTTTCAGATGGTTTATTACACAGAATTTCACAACAGTGGGTGACTGATACTCCAGAGTATACAAGGTATAAGAAATATATGATACATGCTGGGGAAATGCCCATAGACAGCATAAAATGGAGTGTTAATTTTCTCTATGATGGATTCATTTTCAATCAAACTATATTCCAACAAAAAGTTGAGGACATAATATTTAGAGTAGTGATTAAGATCATGGCTCTCAAGTTAGATTGCCTGTCTTTGTCCCCTGTTAAATGATAACTTTGGGTAAATTACTTAATTTCTTTGTCCTCAGCTTCTTCATATGTAAGTGGTGACAATGATAGCATCCATCTAGCACAATATCTGGCATGTAGTAAGTTCTCTAATAATATCAGTTATCAATAATAATGTACCGAGTCATTGTATATTCTTATAGTTTTAATACTAAGTTTTTTATTTTTAATACAACCAATTTTTTCTTTTCAGCTTTATTTTGAATTTATAATAGTTTTTTTCTTGGCTTCTGTTACTAAGATATATCACCTCTAGATGCGTGCTTATATGTAGTAATTTTTTATTACTAAAAACTTTCCAATGACTTACACTAATATTTCAAGTAGCTCTTTTATTATGTTTCTATGCTTTTTTCTGTTTTAGAACTTTTACTTAAAAATTGCACTAAACTCACATCAAGTTTTTGCAAATGGTTCATGAGTTTAGACTTATGGATGAGTTGTACTGGATATTTTCTATGATATCCTATCTTTTTTCTGTTTACTTTTTTTATCTGGCAAAAAAAAATCCTATAGTAATTTACTTTTTTATACTGGATCAACTTTCCATGTTTAAAATTGTCTTTATTTTGCCCTCACACTTGAATAATAGCTTACCTAACGAAGAATTCAAGATTCAAATCCTTCAATATTTTATAGATATGGCTAGCTATTTTCTAGCATTCAGTGTTGGAAAACATCGATGCCATTCTGATTTTTCTTCCTTCACGAGTAATCTCTTCTTTATCTCTTAGAATTTATGATATATTATCTTTCTCCTAGGATTTCATAAATTCTACTCTGATATTACTAGGTCCCTTTTTGCAACATTGCTGTCCTATATTCTAAGTCCTTTAAGTCAGAAGACTGATATTTTCTTTTAGCACGGAAAAAGATATTCTCCAATTATTACTTTATGTCATTCCTTCTCTTCTCTCTAGTTTTGTCTTATGCAAGTTTTACCAGATAGATGTTAGAATTTCTGAACATCTAACATGCCTTATGACTATCTCTACCTCCTAACTGAGTGATATCCTTCCTTCCATGTTTCTTTCACAATTTTTATCTCTGTCTTATTGTACTGTTTTCTAAGAAAACCTTTTGGCTTGATCTTCCGTAAAACTGATTTGATTTTCAACCACATCCATTCTACTATTCAGTTTTTTGTTTGGTTGTTTGTTGTTGACCTGGAGTTTCCTTTTCTTGTAGTTTCTCGCCTGACTTTGGTACCAGGGTGATGTGGCCTCATAAAATGACTTTGAAAGCATTTTCTCTTCTTTGATTTTCTAGAAGAGTTTGAGAAAGATTAGTGTTAATTCTTCTTTAAATATGTAGCAGAATTTACCAATGAAGCCATCTGGTCCTGGAGTTTTCTTGGTTGGGAGGTTTTTGATCACTGATTCAATATCCTTACTCATTATTCGTCTGTTTGGATTTTTTATTTCTTCATGATTCAGTCTTAGTAGGTTGTACGTTTCCAGAAATGTATCCATTTCTTTTAGGTCATCCAATTCGATGACAAATAGTTGTTCATGGTAAACTTTTACAAACCTTTGTGTTTTTGTGCTATCAGTTGTAATGTCTCTTATTTCACTTATAATTGTATTTATTTGGGTCTTATCTCTTAGTTTTTCTTAGTAAGTCTATCTAAAAGCTTGTCTTTTCTATTCATCTTTTCAGGAACCCAACTCTTAGTTTCACTGATCTTTTGTTTTTCTAATCTGTATTTCATTTATTTCTTCTTTGGTCTTTATTATTGATTTTTAGGTAATTAGTGTACTTTTTTCAGCAGTTGATGGGTATAAATTTAGTCACATATTTTGCATTTTTAAATTTCTATGGTGAACATCTAACTAAACTGGCAACCCTTTGTTGGGGTAGTACTTCTTTTCCTTACATTTCAAAGAAAGTAAAATAATTTGCTCAAATCTAAGGCTTTAGTCCTTTTGTCACCCAGATTATAGAGAAAACTTGAGTGTGATGAGTCTGCTAATAATGTTGCTTCTGTCATTGACACACAGAGACACTTTTACAAACTATTCCTGTACTTTGTACATCACTGCAGTTATGCTTGCAGATATACCGGTCCCTGCACAAGTTTCACTGGTGCCCTAGTCTTAAGCTCCAAGAATACAGATCTTTCAGCTCACATTCAAGCTTCATCATTATTTGCTACCACAACCAACCTTCCAGAATAGCAGGTACTTCTAGTCTCAGCAACAAGGTATGCCATACACAGTCTCCCCAAATTAAGCTTTGACTTTAATGTTGGCCTATGTGCACCTGTCCAGATTCCACCTTCTCTCATAGCTAGTTCTCCTTTGGGAAACTTGGTGCTCATTATGCCATTGCACTTTTCACAAAATTGGTTTGTGAGAGAGCTACTAGCAACATTGAACCTTAAAAGGAAAAGCATAAACCCTTTTGGAAAATTGGTTTTCCTCTATGTGAATATTTCCATCTCCTCATCAGTAATCAACTCAGCATTTCAAACTTATATTAAAGGTAGCTTTTGTCAGCCAAGGTACTTCTCTCATTATCTTCTTTCACCTGGGCAGTAGGTTAATGTGTCCATTCAAGTGGCCCCTTTCTGAACAAAAATTAACTACAAGGTGACTAGTCTTGTCCATCTAGATTTTAAAAAAGCATTTGGAAGCTAAGAACTTTACATTCTATGTCAAGTGCCCTGTTACATTTATTTCAACAAATATTTCTTTTAATTTTCTATTCATTTATTTTTTGTTTTTCTTAGTAGCTTGTTCTAGTTATGTAACTACAGTGTCTTCAAATCTCTCATAAGATACTAACTAAATTATTTTAATAAGCTTTTCCTTATTTCTCCAGTGTTTCAATTTTCTCAAGAATTACTTCAGTTTGTTTAGCTGGATGACTCATTTTATGCTGTTATTTTCCATAAATATGTGGAGATTCTTCATTGATTATTTATATTTATAAGTGAGGCTTTAGGATGATCAATACAAGTGGCCAGTGCGAAAGTCACAATTCCCTAGATCATGAATTTAATTACAAATGACAGATGCTATGAATATGATGAGTAAGTTGACTGGCTGGGATCTTAGTCTATTCAGGCTGCTATCACAAATAATCATTATTGGGTGACTTAAATAACATTTATTTCTCACAGTTCTGAAGGCCAGGGAGTTCATGACCAAGGCGCTGGTAGATCCAGTGTCTGGTAAGGACCCGCTTCCTGGTTTGCAGACGACCATCTTCTTGAGGTCACATGACAGAGAACAAAGACAGAGGAAGTAAGCTCTCTCCTATCTCTTTCTATAAGGGTTCCACTTTCATTACCTAATTACCTCCTGAAGGTGTCACCTCCTAGTACTGTCCAATTGAGTTTCAACATATGAATTTGGGGGAACACAAACATGCAGTATCTAACAAGTGTGTGGGAGCTTGCCATTAGAAGGTAGGAAAGTCTATCTCTGTTGGCAGCTGATATTTACCCAGAAGCACCATCCAACTTTTCATTACAGCTCCAGTATTCACTTAAAATGTTCCTTGCCTATCCCCAGTGGTAAAATCCCTCCATCCCTTCATTACCTCTCAAGCTGTGCCATTTCTGTTGGAGCTAGGTGGGAACGCCTTTTCCAAGTGCTTAGAACATCCCAGTTTCACTAGTCTTTCTATTAAATGTCCCACATATGAATTCTTTCCCTGTCTCCCAGTGATTATAATCTTCAGGTTTTTCCAAAATTCTTTTAAACAAACAAAAACTTCCCCTTTCCTCCATTAATACTGTCTTTCATTTGCATCATCTGTATTTTATCAGTTCTATTTAGCTATTTCATCACTCCAATCTCATCTGCCTTATATCTTCCAGAGATGTGTTGCTTCTGTTCACATTTCCTAGTGCTGCTTTAGTGTTATTCTTATTTTTTTCATCCCAGTGGAACTTTGGAGACAGAAAAGGAAACGTGTGCTTAATCATCCAGGAGGCACTTAACTCCTAAATGACCTTTTCACTTGGTTATTTTTTTCTTCCTTTTTATTTCCCTATTTACTTTTACTTTATTGCTTTTAGTGATTTGGTTTCTTTTATTCTGTTTTTATTCAAATACTTTTTTCAAAGCGGGACTGGCATAGAAGTTAATAATTCCTTTAGTCTAACATGTTTCCACCATTACTAAATAGTGCCTGGCACATAGTAGGTACTCACTCGATATTTTTAAACAAATGAATGAATAAAGTAAATTGCCACCCCTCCTCAGAATTCAACTTTTTCTCATGTAAAATTAGGAGACCTCTACAAGTAATGGCAAGTTGTTATTCTTCTTGATCTTGATAGAAACATGCATCGCCACTGAACATGACATACCAAGAGGAGAGAAACAGTCTGTGAGCAGAGCAACCTAAGACAGAAAACTGCAATTAAAAATCTAAAAAGTGATCCTTCTGCCTTAGCCTTCCAAGTAACTGGAATTATAGGTTAAGAAAAAAAAAACCCTAAAAAACCCTTTCCACGCTACCCAGAGAGGGGTCCATACAACGTTGTTCTGAATTCCCGTCATAACTTAAAGGAAACTTTCACAATATCCAGAGCCCTTGACGTCCTGCAAATGAAGGAGGAGGGTGTCCTCAACTTCCTTGCAGCAAGAACCTACTTAGGTGGTACCAATCTTGACTTCCAAATGGAACAGTGCATCTATAAAAGGCAGAGTGGTGGCATCTACATCATAAATCTGAAGAGGACCTGGGAAAAGCTTCTGCTTGCAGCTCGTGCCATTGTTACCATTGAAAACCCTGCTCCTCCAGGGTGTCATATCCTCCAGGAATACTGGCCAGCGGGCTGTGTTGAAGTTTGCCACTGCCACTGGAGCCACTCCTATTGCTGGCTGCTTCACTCCTGGAACCTTCACCAACCAGATCCAGGCAGCCTTCCGGGAGCCCTGTCTGCTGGTGGTTACTGATCCCAGGGCTGACCACCAGCCTCTCACAGAGGTGTCTTTGGTTAACCTGCCCACCATGGCTCTGTGTAACACAGACTCTCCTCTGCACTCTATGGACATTGCCATCCCGTGCAACAACAAGGGAGCTCACTCAGTGGGTCTGATGTGATGGATGCTGGCTCGGGAAGTTCTGTGCATGAGTAGCACCATCTCCCGTGAACACCCTTGGGAGGTTATGCCTGATCTCTACTTCTACAGAGATCCCTAAGAGATTAAAAAGGAAGAGCAGGCTGCTGCTGAAAGAGCTGTGACCAAAGAAGAATTTCAGGGTGAATGGACTGCTCAGTGCTACTCAGTCTGAGGTTGCAGACTGGTCTGAAGATGTGCAGGTGACCTCTGTGTCAACTCAGCAGTTTCCTACTGAAGACTGGAGTGCTCAGCCTGCTACAAAAGACTGGTCTGCATCTCCCACTGCTCAGACCCCTGAATGGGTAGGGACAACCACTGAGTGGTCTTAAGCTGTTCCTCCACAGGCTCTTAAGCAACATGGAAATAAGGTTGACAGAAAATAAACAGCAGTTTCTAAGATAAAATTTTAAAAACCTAAAAAGAGACCTTTGACATCAGGGTCTCAGAGAAGTTCAAAGCAACCATAGCTAAGCTAACAACTGACTCTCAGGGGACTACATAACCGTGATCAGACCAGAAGGCAAGGGAGCACTGACTGAATGAGCTGAGAGAACAAGATAACAGTCTGCCTTCAGACTCTCCCTATTCCCAAACTCCCTTTATAAAAACCAATGTTTGAAAAATATCTGGGGCCACAGGGCTTGACCAGCCTGCCTTGAAAAATTCTCATTGTCCCTCTGGGTAGAGGCCACACACCTTTCTTTCTCTTTTTTTTTTTTAATCAGAGAAATGCAAACCGAAACAGGACATACACCTTTCATCCAGATAGGCACACCCTCTGCCAGGTTGTCCAGTAATGATCAAGTTCCCAAGGCAAATGGAAAGTCTCACACAATCACACACATTTGGAATAACTCTATGCCACATGTGGCCATCAAAATCTCTTCATTAGCAATGATATTTTTGTCAAAACTAAAAGTCAAAATCATAACAATGTCTTCAGGGGATCTTTTTACATTTTAAACCATCTCGTTACCATACTATTTCTTAAAAACCTAGGGAAAAAAGTTTATAAATTTCACATCTGCTTCATACACTTAGTATAGTCACCTTCAAATGCAGTCACTTGGAGGTCTTGTTAAAGCACAGACTGCAGGGCCCAACCCATAGTTCCTGATTCAGTATTTTAGGGCAAGGCTCAAGAATCTGTATTTCTAAAAAATCCCCAAGTGATGGAGATACTCCTTATCCTAAGACCATACTTGATAATTCCAAACTTTCTGCTATATCTGAGACTGGTTCTGGTGCTTGCTTTGATTTTTCACATTTTTTTCTTTTTGGCCTTTTTGCCTGTCTTATAATTTCTTGTTGACAGCTGGACATGACTTATTGGACAATAAAGAATTGAGGTAAATATGTGTGAGGGTTTGTGTTTATCTGGCTAGGAGTTGGGCTGAGTTTAGTACTTGATAGGGCTGAAGATGTCAGAGATGTCAATTTTTCTAGTGACCTTTTTTGGTCTCCCATGTTGTCTTGGGTTTCTCTAGAAATGTCTTCTTAAGTAGAGTCTGTGTCTTTCAGCTCTTTCAGTTATAATTTATTGTTACTACATAGGAGCCTTACTGGTGTAGTGCTAAGGTTTTGGAGAGGGAAGCATTATATATATATTTTTTTTTTTTTTGAGTTGGGGTCTCACTCTTGTGGATCAGGCTGGAGTGTAGTGGCATGGTCACAGCCACCACAGCCTCAACCTGCTGGGCTCAGGCAATCCTTCTGCCTCGGCCTTCCAAGTAGCTGGAACTAAAGATGCATACCACAATACCCAGCTAGTTTTTGTGACTTATTATAGAGATGAGGTCTCACCAAGTTGCCCCGGCTGGTCTTGAACCCCCGGGTTCAAGCAATCCTTTCTCCTCGGCCTCCAAAAGTGCTGGGATTACAGACTAAGTCACTGCATCTGGCTGAATTATATAATTTTATAATTAAATCTGTCTTTTAAATGGTCCTGAGTCTTGAAGCTTTGACCTTCAGAACTGTTTCTTTTTTTCTCCCCATATGTGAGGCAGAAAGGCTACCCAGTTGTCTAACTGCCCTTCCTTCATGTTGGATAAGGCCTTCATAAAGTAGTTTCCCTCAGGGAAGGACTTTGCTATGGAGAACACTGGGCATCTTTCAAAATGGTTGCTTCTCCAATCTTCGCTGTGATAACCTGGTGGAAATCTGATATAATCTGAATGTTTGTGTATATGCAAAATTTACACATTGGAATCTAACCTTAAAATGATGGTATTGAGAATGGGAGGTAATTAGGTTATGAGAGCAGACACTTTATAAAGGAGGCTTGGAAGAGCCTGTTTCCACTTTCTGCCATGTGAGCAAGAAAGCACCATCTATGAGGAATGGGACCTTCACCAGACATCAATTCTACTGGAGACTTGATCTTGGATTTCCTAGTCCCAGAACTTGTGAACAATGAATTTCTATTGTTTACAGATTACCCAGTTTGGCATTTTTGTTATAGTAGCCTGAACAGACTAACATAGGATGCTACATGTAAAACTCACAAAGTTTTCCCAAGACTGGGCTGCAAAAACTTTTAACTCTTAAGCTTGCCCATACTTGACCTACTGTAATTTGTAATTACCATTAAGAAACACTTATAAAATGTATCATCCAGGAAATAAATAACAAGATGGAAAGCAGAATAAATCTAGCTGAAGAAAGAATCTCAGAACTTGAAGACCAGAACATGGAATTAACCCAATCTGTAAAAAACATAGAAAGAAGACTCAGAAAGAACAAAGCCTACAAGAGATGGGTGATTATATCAAGAGACCAAACCTATGCCTGATTGGTATCCCAGAAGAAGAAAGGGAAAATGATAACAACTTGGAATAAGTATTCCAGGAGGTAATTCAAGAAAACTGTGACCAGCCAAGCACAAGAGATATAGAGAAACCCCACAAGACGTCAAATGAGAAGACCAACCCCTAGACACATAGTAATTCACCAACACAAAGTAGGCACAAAAGAAAAAATCCTAAAGGCAGCAAGAGAGAAGGTCAGACTACCTACCAGGGAAAACCAATCAGAATGGCAGCAGACCTATTGACAGAAACACAAGCAACAAGGAACCGGAGGCCTATATTCAGAGTCCTCAAAGAAAAGCAATTTCAACCGAGAGTTTCCTATCCAGCCAAGCTCTGCTTCATCAGTAATGGAGAATTAAAATCTTTCCCAGACATCCAATCCCTAAGAGATTATGCAGTTTCCAGACCAGCTCTGCAGGAGACACTTAAAAAGGTATTAAACACAGAAAAAGGAAACAAAAGAATCACCACACACTTCCCAAGAGAACAGCAGAGCACAAAATCAACAGAGAATACAGCACAATAAGAAACTTGAAAACACATGCATACATTAACCCCAAAGCCAAATGAAAACAAGTAAACAAACAAAAAAAACTTTATAAGAACCTCATGACAGGGATAAGCAATCACATTCCAATAATCACCCTGAATATGAATGGATTAAATGCACCACTGAAAAAACACAATGGTGGACTGAATAAGAAACCATGACCCCATTATTTGCTGCATCCAGGAGACTCATCTCACTACAAAAGCCACGCACAGACTCAAAGTTAAAGGATGGAAAACGAGTTTCCAGGAAAATGGATCACAAAAGAAGGCAAGAATTGCAATCTTAATATCAGATAAAACAACCTTTAAGCTATCAAAAATTTAAAAAGATGCAAAAGAACACTACATAATGATAAAAAGTACAATCTATTAACAAGAAATATCCATCCTAAACATATATACACCCAACATGGGAGCACTAGCATTTATAAAACAACTACTAAATAAACTAAAAAAGATATTGACTCTAACACTATTATAGCAGGGGACTTGAACACCCCACTAACATCCCTAGATAGATCATCGAGACAAATATCAACAAGGAGATGCAGAACCTCAACTTGACACTTGACCAAATGGACTTAGTAGATACCTCCACCCAACAACCACAGAATATACATTCTACTCATCACCACAAGGAACGTACTCCAAGATCGATCACATCGTTGGTCATAAATCAAGCATAAACAAGTTCCATAAGGTTGAAAATTTGCCATGCACATTCTCAGACCACAGTGGAATAAAAATAAATATCAAAACCAACAACATTTTCCCAAAGCGCACAAAGACATAGATACTAAACAGCATGATGCTGAACAGCAAATGAGTCAACACTGAAATCAGAGAAAGAATTGAAAGATTACTGGAAAAAAAATGAAAATGAAGAAACATCTTACCAAAACCTCTGGGATGCCATGAAATCAGTTCTAAGAGGGGAATTTATATCTCTTCGACCACACATCAAGAAAATGGAAAGATCACAAGTAGAGGAGCCTAACAAATTACCTAAGGAAGCTGGAAAGAGAAGACCACCAAAACCCCAACTTTAGCAAAAGAATCCAAATCACAAAAATAACCCAAATATGGGACATGGAAGACAAAAAAATTAAAGAAAACATCAAAAAACAAATTCAAAAAACTGGTTCCTTGAAAGAATTAACAGGATTGATGTGCCCCCTAGCCAGAATGACCAAGAAAAAGAGAGAAAAACCCCAAATAAACACAATCGGAAATACAAAAGATCAAATCACAACTGACCCCAAAGAAATACAAAGAATTATCAGAGATTACTATGTACACCTATATGGAAACAAACTTGATAACCTAGATGAAATGGAGGACTTTCTGACATCACACAACCTCCTCATGTTAAAACAAGAAGACATTGAGACACTAAATAGACCAATAATAACCCAGGAAATTGACTCTGTCATACGAAAACTACCTCAAAAAAAGCCCTGGACTGGATGACTTTCCAGCAGAATTCTACAAAACATACAAGGAGGAGGTCATACCAATCCTATTGGAAGTATTCCAGGCAATTGAGAAAGATGAAATTCTCCACAAATCATTTTAAAAAGCTAACATCACATTGATACCCAAATCGGGTAAAGATTCAACAAAGAAAGAGAACTACAGGCCAATGTCCCTTATGAACATAGATGCAAAAATCCTCAACAAGATTCTAGCAAATCGTATCCAAAAACACATCTCAAAAATCATCCACCATGACAAAATAGGCTTCATCCCCAGGATGCAGGACTGGTTCAACATTCCCAAAACCATAAATGTCATTAAATACATCAAACAAAATGTGTTTGTAAAAACAAGAAGCACATGATTATCTCATTAGATGCAGAAAAAGCTTTTGATAAAATCCAGCAGCCCTTCTTGATAAAAGCCCTCAAACACCTAGGTATAGAAGGAACATACCTCAAAATAGTAAGAACCATCTATGACAAACCCACAGTTAACATACTGCTAAATAGACAGAAACTAGAAACATTTCCCCTGAAAACTGGAACAAGACAAGGCTGCCCACTCTCACCCCTCATGTTCAATATTGTGTTGGAAGTTTTAGCTCAGGCAATTAGACAAGAGAAGGAAATCAGGAGTATCCAAATAGTAAAAGAGGAAGTCAAGTTTTCCCTCATTGCTGATGATATGATCCTATACCTTGAAAATCCAAGAGAATCTGTCAAAAACCTGCTTGCATTGATAAAGGACTTTGACAAAGTCTCAGGGTACAAAATAAATGTCCAAAAGACAGTTGCATCCCTACACACCAACAACAAGCAAGCAGAGACCCAAATAAAAAGCACAATCCCATTCACAATTGCCACCCCAAAAATGAAATACCTCAGCATCTTCCTAACCAGAGAAGTGAAAGACATTTACAATGAGAATTACAAAATACTGCTCAAAGAAATTCAAGCCACAAACAAATGGAAAAATATTTCATGCTCATGGATAGGAAGAATCAACATTGTTAAGATGTCCATCCTACAAAAGGCAATCTACAGATTCAACTCAATACCCATGAAGTTACCAACATCATTCTTCTCAAGACCTGGAAATGACAATACAGAAATTCATATGGAAACATAAATGGAAACGAATAACCAAAACAGTCCTTAGCAAAGGAAACAAAGCAGGAGGTATCACACTTTCAGACTTCAAACTTTACTATAAGGCAACAGTAATCAAAACAACTTGATACTGGTACAAGAACAGGCACATAGACCCATGGAACGGGATGGAGATTCTGGAAGCAAAGCCTCAATTCCTCAACCAACTCTTCTTTGACAAAGCCTCCAACAAAAACCACTGGGGACAAGAGAACCTATTCAGTAAATGATATGGAGAAAACTGACTGACCACATGCAGAAGATTGAAACAGGAACCCTACCTATCACCATACACAAAATTAATTCTAAATGGATCAAAGACCTAAACATAAAAGCTCAAACTATAAGAATCTTAGAAAGCACAGGAGACACTCTTATGGAAATGGGAACTGGGAACCAATTTCTATTCAGAACCCTAAAGGCCAATACCTTGAGAAATAAGATAGACAAGTGGGACTCATCAAATTAACAAGCTTCTGCAAAGCAAAAGAAACCATCAAGAAAACAGGGAGACAGCCCACAGAATGGGAAAAAATATTTGCCAACTGTATATCTGACAAAAGCCTAACATCTAGAATTTACAAGGAACTCAAACATGCCAAAAGGAAAAATATAAACAGCCCATTTAAAAAGTGGGCAAAAGACATGAATAGACACTTCTCAAAAGAAGATATATGGGCAGCCAACAGACACATGAAAAAGTGCTCAGCCTCACTCATCATCAGAGAAAAGCAAATCAAAACCACATTGAGATAACACCTAATCCCTGTAAGAATGGCTATCATTAATAAAACAAACAACAACAGATGCTGGCGAGGATGTGGAGAAAAAGGAATACTTCTACACTGCTGGTGGGAATGCAGACTAGTACAACCTGTTTGGAAGATAGTGTGGCAATTTCTGAAAGAACTAGAAGTTGACCTTCCATATCACCCAGCAATTCCCCTATTGTGAATATACCCAGAGGAACTCAGATTATTCTACAAAAAAGATACCTGCATACGTACGCTTGTTGCAGCTCTATTCACAATAGCAAAAACATGGAACCAACCGTGTTTCTCATCGGAGTTGGACTGAATATAAAAAATGTGGTACATATACACAATGGAATATTATGTAGCCATAAAGAAGGACAAATATATGGACTTTGCAGCAACTTGGATGGATTTGGAGTCGATCACACTCAGTGATTTATCACAGAAACAAAGAATTGAACTCTATATGTTCTCATTCATAAGCTGAACTTGAACAATTATAATGCTATAAGAAAGCGATTGGCAGTAGTAGAAAACTGTCCGGGGAGGGGGTGTGGGATTGGCAGTTGAGGGAAACTGCTAGGGGAGGGAGGGGCATACCTCATCAACAAGGGTACCTGCATGATCAATGTTTATATACCTAACCCTGAATTGTACCCCACATGTTTATAATTTTTTTTTAAAAAAAGAAACACTTATACGTCCCTACCCATTACTGTTTCCAATGGCTTCTGTTTCTGGTAAGCTATAATCTCCTGTATTTTCCAAAAAGCAGTTTACCTTGTCACCTCAACTCTTTGGTGGATCTAAGAAGAGCTGTTTATTTTCAGCTTATGAAAATTTTTTCTTGTTATAAGGACAGGGTTGACAACTGCTAAGTTTTTCATATGTTAAAAAGGAAACGAGAAGTTAGGACCATTTGGGGACTATACTTTGAGAAACACTGGCTTAGTGAGAAAATAGTCATCTTCAGCCAATCATAAAATACATGGAAGTTTTAGGCTCCACTGTATGGTAACTTTGATGCCCACCTTAATTAAATTATTACTGGTAGCATTATTTTCCTCCAGGCAATGTCCTGCATTACAAAAACGAGAACATGTGTCAGAAATGGGAGAAAGAACAGAACACCCTGGATTGAGAGGTCTCATGACATACATGTCTGAGCCTGAGGCTGCCTCACACTAAGCCACATCCTCAAGTGTATCTGGTTGGGATGCTTTTAGTTGCAAGTATCAAAAAACAGACTCAAACTTGCATGAACAACAAGAATTATTCTAACAAAACATGTTAACTCTACAACGGAAAGCCAGGGACAAAAGGACTGCAGGACAGTGGACTCAAAGGCAAGTTGCCTTCTACTTTCCATCTTGATACCCACACTGTTTACTTTATCCTAAAGTGGGTTCTCCTTATGTTTTCAGGAAGTTGTCAGGAGTAATAAAGGCTCAATGTTTCCCTGTTCATGTCACTGGAGAACAGAAAGAGGCTTTTCTCTAGCATCAAAGAAATATTCTTTCTTTTATACTGATTGGGACAATTTAGGTAATATGCTCATCTCCGAACCAATACAGATGCTTCTAAACTTCACAACGGTGTTAGATCCTGATAAACCCATCATAAGGTGGAAAAACCTTAAATCAAAAATGTATTTAGGCCAGGTATGGTGACTCAAACCTGTAATCCCAGCACTTTGGAAGGCCAAGGTGAAAGGATTGCCTGAGCCCAGGGGTTCATGAGAAGTCTGGGAAACTTGGCAAGACCTCACCCCTATGATAAATAAAAAATTAGCTAAGTGTGGTATCACGTGCCTGTAGTTCGGGCTACTTGGAAGGCTAAGGCGGAAGGATCGCCTGAACCCAGCAGGTCAACGATGGGGTGATTGTGTGCGTGCCACTGCACTCCAGTTTAGGCGACAGAGTGAGACTCTGATTCAAAAAACTAAAAAAAGAAGATGTATTTAATACACCTGACCTACAAAACATCATAGCTTAGCCTAGCCTACCCTAAATGGGCTCAGAACCCTTATATTAGCCAACAGGTGAATCGTCTAATACAAAGCCTATTTTATAATAAAATGTTGAGTATATCATGTAACTTATTGAACACTTTACTGAAAGTGAAAAACAGAATGGTTGCATGGATACTCATCATAACATACACAACTGAAAACACAATGATAAAGCTGAAAAATCATAAGTTGAATTATTGTATGTAGGAACCATCTGTAATTGGTATCAAATGAAACTGTAGGCTGATTGGCTTAGGCCTAGATTCTCCAACAATCATTTTCACACAAAAAATGAGACACGTGCTTTGTTTTAACCAATCAGGAAATAACCAGGAGCTCAGTCAATTCTGCAAACTACAGCTGGGAGAAGAAAAGATCTTTAGAGCTTATGACATATTTTGACATGTGATAGCAAGTCTGAATTGAAAGTACACAGCTATAGTAACTGAGAATAATTTCAATGAGTCACCTTTAAAAATGCTGGTCATAAATATAGAAAATGGCTTGGATACAACATCTATAACGCCCACTGAAGATATTCCTTTAAAGACACTCCCATAAGACAAAAATCCCTCCTCTTTCCCTCAAAACTCTTTAATTTTTTGACTTCGCAGCTATTTCACAGGAGACACATAAACTTCACCACTCCTTTCCTTTTGGACTCCTTTAGAAAGTTGTAGAGCATTATTTTCCTTTTGTATTTCAGCAATTCTGTTAGCGGGCTTTTTTTTTTTCCTAAGCTGATCATTATGGATAAACATAAAATCTCTAAATAGATTTTCCTAGTCAGTTAACCATATTCTTGGGGGAAAACATAAGGTAGAATCATTATTAAAAAACATTCTCGGTAATACACACATCTTTATTATGTCAGTCTTTTGCCAAAAAAAAATAAGATTGATAGTAAAATCCACTTAATTTTTTTTCTTCACAGAATCAAGCCATCTGCCTCAAAACACACCACCAGCCTCGGTTAGATGAATTCACACATTTTAAAGCCCCGGAGTAACCATTTGAATGGAAATTGGACACTTCTTGTCATTTAGGAAGCTTTTTTAAACTGGAAAGGCTTCTCGTTTGTTCAATTAAATGTGTGTGTATGCAATACACTTTATGAAATTTATCCCAAAACAGCGAGGGCTGAAATAATATTTGAAACAGATGGCACAGCTGCTGTATTTAGAGAGCTACCCATAGACATAGACGGAGACATTGACGGAACTATGAAGTGCAAGTCAAAATATTGTACAATCAAGACTCTTAACCACAGCCATTAAAGAGGGGGAAGTCTTTTTAATGTCAGCCTCTTCCCTAATGGAGGTGTGTGGAAAGGGCTAAGATTTAGTCAAGTGGAATTTATACCCTTTTCTGGATGAACTCTTTCTTTCTCAGTTGAGCCTTAAAATTTGAAAAAGCTGGATCTGCTGCCTTGGAGTTTTCTCTCTCTTGAATACTCTTTGAAAACGATGCTGAAAGTCTCATTCCCTAGGGAATGTTAGACAGCAGTTTGTGCATAGCAGAGGAAAGCAAATTATAGTGTCTAGAGCTGGAGGAAGGAAGCCAGGAAAGACCATAGAGATTGTTTCTCTATTGCCCTAATTTTGTAGGTGAGAAAACAAAGGCCAAGGAAGATTAAGTGGCCTCACCTCTATCCCACAGAACTAGTCTCCTGAGACAAACTCTGGACAACTTCCATCACGGACATTGTTTACTAAAAGGAAAATAAAGGTTGGGTGTTTTTGAATTTTGTGTTATTTTATTGCATTTTAAATAAGATTGTCATATCTTTTAAAAGTCTATTTCTTATAAATTACATTTAGGATGGCAAGGTAGAGAAAAAGAACATTTTTTTCCTTAAGATTGTTTTAACTTGAAAATATTTCACAAAAATGAATGTACATATAATCTAATTTCTGGGAACAGTGTGTGTGTGTACAGAATATTTGGCTAGATTTTTTCATTTCACATTAAACATGTAGACACAACTTGCATCTTATTTTAAAATAACTAACAATTCTACATCTTAACCTAGTCAAGAAAGCAAAATTTCAGATACAAAATTCTTGAATTCAGAATTCTTGAGTGGGTGTAATATGCCTGAGCAAATGCACACACACACACGTCATAAAAATTGACCAGGAAAAAAATATTTCAACATTCATAGCAACAATTCTTTTTATACGCAGCAGTGTCGGGATTTGAAGGTTCACACATTTCCTTCTCAGTTGTGGGTTTATAGACATGAGTATTGAAAGCAGATGCCTTTCGTTTATCTCAGGAAGCTCCCTGAGCTACTGAAAATGACAAATCTCAGCAATCACATTCAGGCTTCCATGTTCTACATTGAAAAGAAATGAGTAAAACCCTTAATAAGAAAGCATCAAATAACTAAGTTTATCCATCATCTTCCCTGAAGCAGAGATAATGAAACTGAAATGAAACCATGTCCATCTTCAGAGGAACTTTCCCCCAGTAGACAATGATCCTGTACTTCAGTGGAGTCCTCCTGGTGAGGGCAAATTGATTTTCTAAAGCATCCTTGGTTCTTCCAGGGACAGAATAAAGTCACGGCCTGATACGTTAACCTCCCACTACATTTCTAAGACTGGATCTATGTGTACCTGGAACAAAAGAAGAATTAGGGCAACTTCAGGTCACCTCAGCAGAAAGTCTATTTAAGGTCTGAATGACCCCAACGATTGGTCCATTTACTACTTTTACCTCACCAAGTATTTTACCGTGGCTGTTGTGAATACATGGTTATTACCCAGTCTTTGTTTCTGTGTCAATCAGAGGAGTCGTTCCCAAAAAGTAGTAACTGCACATAACCAATGTGGATACCGACCATCAGCTTGGAGTCTCCCCAGAGTAAGATTCTACTTCATCTTTTGCACCCAGGGAAAACAAAACATTTCTTCAGTACCCTGAGACGTTTCAGTTTACTTATTTCCAATGCATTTTTAACAAGTTTTTATAAAGAATTTTTAAATCATAAAAGCTCAGATACATTGATCTTAGACTTTCTTTTACGTTACTGACATTTCCTTTCTCACATAATAAGCAGTGAAAGCTAGTCAACAGTTAGAGTGTTTCTTTTTCTTTGATGTGGTCTTGTGTGTCTGTGTGTGTGTGTGTGTGTGTGTGTGTGTGTGTGTGTGTGTGTGTGGACACTCACTGAAATTCATTTCTATGAAGTTCTACATCAGGATGTGTGAATCACCCACACATACATGTTTATTTGCATACCTATTAATTGGGGAAGTGAGAGAAAAGAAGAATTTTATGTAGTAAAAAAAATCAATACCACAAACTTATTCTTCAATCATTTTTATTGTATTCTTTTTCTACTAGTATAGAAGAATGTCTAACCTAGGGGAACATAGAGACGTAATCTATCCCATATTCATTCCTGGAAGTTCTAAGTGATGAGACGGGAATTCTCCCCCAAGATAAGAGAGTACCAGAGTGCTCCATGCCATTTGGGGCCATTTGTGACTGCACACTGCAAGAGATGATTCTCAAAGATCTGCAAAGGTGAGAGTGACAGCAGGAAAGGTCGCAGCAGCAGGGATAACCATGACCAGGTGATAACAAAGAAGTTAAACTTCCAAATAAAGTATATGGGCCACACTGAGTGTTTCTTTTCCCTCTACTATGCATTTGTATGTCATCTGGCTCTATTTCTTTTAAAAAAATTTTTTTTATTCTAAAGATGTGGGTGCAATTCAGGGTTAGGTATACAAATGTTCATTATGAAAGTACCCTTGTTGATGAAGCGTGCCCCTACTTTCCTGGCAGTTTCCCACTACTGCCAATCCTACCACCCCTCCCCTGGCAGTTTCTCTGTACTACCAATCCCCCTCTTATAGTATTATAATTGTTCAAGGTCCACTTTTGAATGAGAACATGTGGTACTCAGTTTTCTGTTTCTGTGATAGATCACTGAGTATGATAGACTGTAAATCTATCCAAGTTGCTACAAAGTTCATATGCTTGTCGTTCTTTATGACTGCATAATATTCCATTTTGTATATATACCACATTTTTTTATCCAGTCCAACTCCGATGGGCAGCACGGTTGGTTCCATGTTTTTGCTATTGTGAAGAGTGCCGCAATAAACACCCGTGTGCAGGTATCTTTTTGCAGAATAATTTTAGTTCCTCCAGGTATATTCCTAATAGGGGAATTGCTGGGTCAATTTCTAGTTCTTTCAGAAATCACCACACTGTTTTCCAACGAGGTTGCACTAGTTTGCATTCCTACCAGCAGTGTAGAAGCATTCCTTTTTCTCTGTATCCTTGCCAGCATCTGTTGTGGTTTGCTTTATTAATGATGGCCATTCTTACTGGGGTTAGGTGGTATCTCAATGTGGGTTTTGATTTGCATTTCTCTGATGATTAGTGAGTCTGAGCACATTTTCATGTGACTGTTGGCTGCCCATATATCTTCTTTTAAGAAGTGTCTATTCATGTCTTTTGCCCACTTTTTAATGAGGCTGTTTGTTTGGGTTTTTTTCCTTTCAGCACATTTGAGTTCCTTGTAGATCCTAGATGTTAGGCCTTTGTCAGATATACAGTTGGCAAATATTTTTTCCCATTCTGTGGGCTGTCTCCCTGCTCTCTTGATGGTTTCTTTGGCTGTGCAGAAGCTTGTCAGTTTGAGAAGTTCCCACTGTCTATCTTATCTCCTGTGGCATGGGAACTTGGGGTTTTGGTCAGGAATTGGTTGCCAGTTCCAATTTCCATAAGGGGTGTATCCTACGTTGTCTAGTGTTCTTATAGTTTGAGGTTTTACGTTTAGGTCTTCTAACCATTTAGAGTTGATTTTTGTGTATGGTGATAGGCAGGAGTCCTGTTTCAACCTTCTGCATGTGATCAGTCAGTTTTCCCAGCACCATTTACTAAATAGGTTCTCCTCTCCCCAGTGGTTTTTCTTGGAGGCTTTGTCAAAGATAAGTTGGTTGAGAAATTGTGGTTTTGCTTCCAGATTCTCCATCCTGTTCCACTGGTTTGTATACCTGTTCTTGTACCAATACCAGGCCATTTTGATTGCTGTAACCTTATAGTAAAGTTTGAAGTCGTTTTATGAAGCTAATATCACACTGATACCCAAACCGGATAAGGATCCAACAAAAAAAGAGAACTACAGGTCAATATCCCTAATGAACATCAATGCAAAAATTCTCAACAAGATTCTAGCAAATTGGATCCAACAACATATCTCAAAAGTTATCCACCATGACCAAGTAGGCTTCATCCTCAGGATGAAAGATTGGTTCAACATCCACAAGACCATAAATGTAATTAAATACATCAACAGGTGTAAAAACAAGAACCATATGATTATGTCATTAGACCAGAAAAAGCTTTTGATAAAATCCAGCATCCTTTCTTGATAAAAATCCTCAAACACCTAGGTAGAGAAGGAACATACCTCAAAATAGTAAGCACCACCTACGATAGACCCACAGCTAGCATATTGCTAAACAGACAGAAACTGGAAACATTTCCCCCACAACCAGAACAAAACAAGGCTGCCAGCTGGGCTCAGTGGTACAGCCTATAATCCCATGCTTTGGGAGGCTGAGGTGAGTGGATTGCCTGAGCTCGCGGGTTCGAGACCTGCCTGGGCAACTTGATGAGACCTCATCTCTACAATAAATCAAAA
>NW_007255712.1:2135673-2136853 GCF_000164805.1 Carlito syrichta
ACAAGGCTGCCCACTCTCAACCCTCTTGTTCAACATTGTGTTGGAAGTCCTAGCTAGGGCAATTAAACAAGAGAAGAAAATCAGGGGTAATCTTATAGGGAAAGAGGAAGTTAAGTTATCCCTCTTTGCTGAGGTTATGATCCTATACCACGAAAATTCATGAGAATCTGCCAAAAACCTGCTTGCACTGATAAAGAACTTTGGCAAAGTTTTGGGGTACAAAATAAATGTACAAAAGACAGTTGCCTTCTTATACACCAACAACAAACAGAAAACCAAATAAAAAGCACAATCCCATTCACAACAGCCACACAAAAATGAAATACCTCGGCCTCTTCCTAATGAAAAGTGAAAGACCTTACCATGAAAACTGCAAAACACTGCTCAAATAAATCCAAGAAGACACAAACAAATGGAAAAATATTCCATGCTCATGGACAGGAAGAATCAACATTGTTAAGATGTCCATCCTACAAAAGGCAATCTACAGATTCAACGCCGTACCCATTAAATTACCAACATCATTCTTCTCAGACCTGGAAATGACAATACAGAAATTCATATGGAATCATAAAAGACCACGAATGGCCAAAGCAATCCTTAACAAAAGAAACAAAGCAGGAGATATCATGCTTCAAGTTTTTATTTCTTAGAAGTCCACACTTCTTCATCCAGACTAAGACTCTCACTTCACAGGTTCATGTTCCCTTCATACAGCAACTGTCATTTCAGACCATAGCTGTGCAGTTGTGATAGATGTACTTTTCTGGAGGCAGATTACGCTTCAATAAAAAGACAATAACAAATTAAACTAACATATGAACTAGGTTAGACCACACCTAGTCAGTTCTTCTGTTTCTGAGGATGATAGTGATATGTTCAATGTGTTTCTCTCAACCTTGGTCTTCTAACAAGAGAAAGTGATTCCACCTCAGAGTTAAAAGCCAGCCCTCCTGCCCAGCGTGCCCTTTTCTCCCAGTGTTACTGCACTACAGACACCACCATCTTACATAGAGCCATGACACATTTGTTCCTTGTTCTTCAGTCTATAATTTTCATATCAGAAGTTGGCATATTAAAGGTAATAAGAGTCTTAGATTTTTTTTATAATCAATATTTTTTATTATGATATTGTGGGGTACAGTTAAGGGTTAGGTATACAAATATACTTCATTCAGGC
>NW_007255713.1:0-1528 GCF_000164805.1 Carlito syrichta
CACTCACCTCAGCCTCCCAAAGGCATGGGATTATAGGCTGAGCCACCGAGCCCAGCTTGTCAATTCCTCTTCTAAACCATTTTCTTTACCAAAACCACTTTGCCCACCATTCCAGTTTATTTTACAAACAGCTGCAAACATGACCTTCATAACCTAAGGTTCTTCCAAGATCCAGAATGTCTGCTTGATTAAACAGGTTAAGTTTGTTTTTTAAAAGTCTAAATACAGAGGGTGCCAAAAACAAAAACCAAAAAAAAAAAACCACATTATAAGAAAGGAAAAAACTGCATTAAAATTATAATACTCAATAGAGGATGAATACACATTTGACTTCTGCAATTACAAGAGGTGCTCAGAGTGGTTACTGTCAGCATCCGGAAACTTCTGACCATGGTGAACATCTCTTCACCTCTCTTAAAATGTGTATACACTTTTTTGGCACCCCGGTATACATTGAGAGTAAATAGGGCCAGGCGCTGTGGCTCATGCCGTAATTCTAGTCTTTTGGGAGGCAGAGGCGAGAGGACTGCCTGAACCCAGGGGTTTGAAAGCAACCTGGGCAACATGGTATGACCGTGTCTCTACAAGACATAAAAAAATCAGTGGGGCATGGTGGTATGCGCTTGTAGTCCCAGCTAGTTGGAAAGATAAGGAGGAAGGATCACCTGAACACCTAGTTGGCGAGGCTGTGGTAGCTATGATTGTGACAGAGTGAAACCCCCAACTCAAAATAAAAAAAAATAAGGAAGAGTAAATAGGGTCAGTTATACTACTTAGCTGATAAATTAACAATAATATCTTTCTACATTTATTCTTCTAACTGAAAAATTTATTTTTATTTCGATCATCTCTGACACTCTCAACAGTTCTATTCAACACTGTTTTAATAAGGCAAGAAAAAGAAGGAAAGGAATTTGGATTGGAAATGAAGTGATTCCGAAAAATTTACTAAAGAAGTAAAACTGTTTCTATGCATAGATGATATAATTATTTATATAATCTCAAGGAATGCATATAACAACTATTAGAACCAATAGGGAACTCAGCAAGGTCACAGGATATCAAGTTAATATGGAAGACTTTATATAAAAAAACATTTTTATACATTAGCATATATAATGACCATGTCTCTACAATAAATAAAAAAATTAGCAGGGCATGGTGGTGCACGCTTGTAGTCCCAGCTAGTGTCAAAAAGCAAAAAATATTTATTTTTTTAGAGACAGCATCTTGCTCAGTCACCCAGGCTGAATGGCATAATCATAGTTCACTACAGCCTTGGACTCCTGGGCCTACGCAATGACGCTGCCTCAGCCTTCCCAGTAGCTGGGATAAGTGTATACTATACCAAGCTCCTGCTGATTTTTTTTTGTAGACATAGGGTCTCACTATGTCACCTAGGTTGGTCTTAAACTCCTGGCCTCAAGAAATCCTCCCAGCTGGGCTCGGTGGCTCAGCCTGTAATCCCGCGCCATTGGGAGGCTGAGGTGAATGGATTGCCTGAGCCCGTGGGTTCGAGACCCGCCTG
>NW_007255713.1:2506-17000 GCF_000164805.1 Carlito syrichta
TTCATTGCCACCTTATGGAAGGGCAAGAAAAAAAAATCAAGCAAACTGCTTCTGATAAAGGCCAGGACTTATATTTCAATTAAGGTAAGTGGCAACTAAAGGGAACAGCATGGGTTAAAGAGTACCTGGTTCAAAAAGAATGGCTCCAATTGATAAGGTATGATATAACTTTTGAAATGAGTAATCACCAATGAGTAATTGCAACAGTACAGCACAATTCTCGCTGTTAGGTTTCTATAATGTTTACAACAGTATCATAGCTTTCTTTTTATTATAGTAGGCCTATGTTTCCTTATAGTTACATGTGTCCACATATGTCTACTCTACTAGATGTCAGGATTTCTGAGAACAGGATTTGGATGGTAAACAGTGCTCAGAAAGACTGCTAATATCTTACCATGTAGAAAACACTTCTGGACTTAATCATGCAAACTCCAGCCAAACTGGATCACCCATGCTCAATAACACAGATCTGTCATTCTGCTTCCCTGTTTTTGTTGATGCCTACTCTCATATTGGTACAGAATCCCTTAACCACAGTTCTGAAAATGTGAAAACACTCTGCAAAGCAAAGTACTGGGTTCAAAATTGATTTAATAGCAAACTATGGCCCAAACTAATATAAAACTATTTAAGTCTTAATTTATCCCACTTAGTGAGGACAGTCATATGCTTTATACAAAAATATGGGTATGTCTTAATGGTGGGATGCTGCTCCAGGCCCACCGGGACTAATGGGTAAGAGAGAACACAATGTGACCCTTTCTAAAATTCACAGAAAAGCAAATTCTGAGACATACCTGGCCCCACGATTGTGGACCTATACCAACTTTTAAAAAAACAATTCAGACTGCTGTTCCAGACTTGTTCTATGACAAGTCTTTTCCTTTATACTTTTATTGAAAATTTTTATGGTTATTTAGTGTATTCTATGCTTTTATAGTGTCCCCTTTAGACCAACACTGTCTAATAAGGTAGTCAATAGCCATATGTGACTACTAAGTATTTGAAAGGTAGCTAATCCAAATGGAGATATGCCATAAATATAAAATAGATACTAGATGTCAAAAACTTGAGACATGCCAACAAAAAAAAATTTTTTTTTGAGTCAGGGTCTCACTCTGTTGTCCAGTCAAAATATCTCTTAGTAATAATTAGATGTTGAGATGTCATTAGGGTAAATAAACAACATTATTAAAATCAATTTCACCTTAAAATTTTTTCATGCGGCTACTAAAAAATGTAAAATTACACATGACTCACATTGGTTTTCTACTGGACAGTGCTACTGTAGACAAGCACTGTGTAAGAGAACAGTATTACTTCAATGGCAGAAATGTTGAGTATCTGCACTATCCAATGTGATAGCCATAACCACATGTGGCTATGAGAACAAGAAGTGTGACTAGTGTGATAAGGTACTAATTTTATTTTTATTGATTTAAATGGAAATGGCTAATGGCCATCATATTGGACAATATGGCTCTTGCATAAAGTGCTCAGAAGTCAGAAATGAGTTGTAAGTGCCATAATTGCAAGTGAAGTGCTACAGATGTGTTGTAGAAGTGAAGGCCATAAACCATATAATATGAAGCTTAGAGAGAAAGCAAATGCTTAATTTCTTAACCAAACACTGATATAAGTCAGTCGTTAGCAAAGGGACATCTACCTTGTTCAGTGTCCTCACAGCTGCATATCTCAAGGCTGGTTTAGGAGAGCTACAGAAAAGTTGAAGAACTAAAAAGAAAAAAAAAATCACTGTGACTATTGCTCATTTCATCATATATTGTATACCTGAAAATAAAGTATATAATGAATCATATTAAAAACATGAATAAAGAAATTCAATCACAGCATCAGAAATTCACATGAAATACATATCATCAAACATAGAAAAAGTGCTTTTTGTTCAGCTACAAAAACTTTAAATTAATAGGACATAAAGTTTGCTCTTTTGTCTATAAGAATTAGAATACCCATTAATGCCTGAATTTAAAGAGCAGAAATATTGACATTTATGAAAGCAAATGGCTTTTTAAACATTAAGGAAAACTGAAGACCTTAAAATCATTTGTTTTCTAAGTAGAATTTTTTTCAAAAGTTTTATATGGGGAAATAGAAATTTCTAGAAAAAGGAATAAAGAACAACTAAGGCTGGGCACATGCTGGCTCATGACTATCTATCATCCCAGCACTTTGGAAGGCCGAGGTAAGAGGAGTGCCTGAGTCCACAGGTTTGAGACCAGTCTGGGCAACTTGGCAAGACCTCATCTCTACAGTAAATTAAAACAAAATTAGCCAGGCATGGTGGCGTGTGCCTGTAGTTCAATTACTTGGAAGGCTGAGGTGGAAGGATCACCTGAGTCCATCAGGCCGAGGCTGTAGTGGCCGTGAGAATACCACTGCACTCCAGCCTGGGCAACAGAGTGAGACTCCAACTCAAAAAAAAAAAAAAAAGAAAACTAAAACTAAAATAAATACAGAGCTATGGTTCAAAAATTATCCTTAGTACCTATTCTCTAGACCTGTGGAACTTAAAACAAAAAACTTAAGAACTTAGACAAAAGCCAGCCATCAAATATACAACTCACCTGAAACAGCAGGTGCCAACTCCCTTGCAGTACAGTTAGGAAGATGGATGATAGCTGAGGCAGCTTCATAAATAACCATTTCATGTTTATTTCTCAAGCAGCTCTCAATGAAATCAAAGAGTGGACTTTCATGGCTGCCAATAAATATACATAAACCATTATTTAGATATACAATAGGAAACATGCACAGGAGTTGAAAGCATAGAAGGCTGAGAGGTACTTCTGGAACGGTGTAGATAGACCTCTGAGAATTCACTTTTCCAAACAGCAATGAGAACACTGGCAAAAATATCAAAATCAATTTTTTCAGAATTCTAAAAACTAATCAGACTTGCAACCTTCCTGAGTTGCTTCTATTCAAGAAAACAGCTGAATCTTGATGAGAATGGTGAGCTTTGGGGTGTTTCATGTGCCCTGTCCTCAACTCCCATGCCCCTTTTCCAGTTCTGAGGTAGCCCTGGGATGCAAAGTCCAGAAGCACATAGCTGTTCATGCTACTGACTAGCAGCCACTACAGGAGGCCAAGGCCTCACCCCCAGAGAAGCGTCACTACTTGACCTGCCTGATGCTCCTAGAAAAGACTCATTCACAGGTGAATTTTTATTCCTTTCTACTCAGAGTTCACTCAGTGAGGAAAGCCCTATCCCCAAGGGGACTGCCCCAAAAAAATCAGTGGCAATTGGTTAATACTATAGCTGCCAGAAGCAGCATTTCCAGCAGGGGCCAAACAAAACAAAACCAAAAAAAGGGCTGGCCAAGAAATATAAAAGGAAAATCTAGAAAATGTGATGTCTTTAGGGAGCTCAGAACAGTTCTGAAATGTGTCTGGGGATCTGGAAGGCCACTTGCATGAGAGGGATTGGCAGTGCCCAGCAAAACCTAACAGAACCCCCACCTCTCACCTCTGCCTGCCCATGAAGCTCCTCTGTGGAAGCAGGACACAAAGCCTAAGCAAACCTGATGGCAGAGCAACCAAGTCAAACCAGCTGATGGAAATAGAGCAAAAAAGAAGGAAGAAAATGAACAGCTCCTTGAAGACCTATGTAATATGACCAAGGGTATCAACATTTGGAAAATAGGAGTTTCAAAAGGAAAAGCAAGACATAAAACAAAGGGCCAAAAGGAACATCTGAAGAAACAATGGCTGAAAGCCCCCAAACCTGGTGAAAAACATTCATGCATGGGCCCAAGAGGCTCACAAAATCTCAAGCAGAATGAATACAAAAAGTTCCACACACAGACATAGCACAAACTGCTGAAAGCATAAGATAAAAAGAAAACCCTGAGAGCAGCATGACAAAAACTCATCACATTGTCCAGGGGAAAAGTAAAGACTAGACTGCCTGACTTCTCTAAAACAATGGAAGGTGGAAAGAGCAAAAGGCCATATTTAAACTGCTAAAATGAAAAGGCAAGAAGTCTATGTGCAGCAAAACTCTACTCCAAAATTGAGTCCTAGGAAAGACATTCTCAGATGAGCAAAAACTGAGAGAATTCATTGCTACAGATTTGCTTTACAAAAAATACTAAAAGAAGAATACTTGAGATTGAAGATTGACTCCAGACAGTGCCATCAATAATCAGGGAGAAAAAAAGAACATCAAATATGGAAATATGTAAGTTGATATGTAAGATTCTATAGATATATTTTTTTCATTTCTTTTCTTTTTTTTTTTTGAGTTGGAGTCTCACTCTGTCGCCCAGACTGGAGTGCAGTGGCCGCTCCCGGCCACCGCAGCCTCGACCTGCTGGGCTCCGGCGATCCTTCCGCCTCAGCCTTCCGAGTAGCCGGAATTACAGGCATGCGCTACCACACCCGGCTGATTTTCTTTTCTTAACTACCTAAGAATATAACATTGTATAAAGCAATAATTATAGCACTATATTGCTGAATTTATAATACATACACAGGCAATATACATGCTAAAAAAAGCAAATAGGGGGAGGAGGGAATGGACCTATTTTAGAGCAAAGTTAAGTTACTATTAACCTGAAGTAGACTGCGGTATATTAAAATGCACAGTATAATCCCTAGAGCAACAACTAAGAAAAAAGATTTCTGAAAAATGTTGACAAAAGTATTAAAATGATATATGAAACATATTTATGTAATACAAAAGAAAGCAATCAAACAGAAAGAGAGGAGCAAAAAGGCAGGAGACATATACAACAAACAGCAAAATAGTAAATCCAACAATATCAATAATTATGTTAAATGTAAATGGTCTGAGCATCTCAACTAGAAGATAGAGATTGCTAGACAGGATAAAAAAGCAAAATCTAACTATATGTTGTCTACATGAGACACGCTTTAGATTCAAAGACACTAATAGGATGAAACAGGGAAAAGATATGTCATGTAATCAATAACCATACAGGTATGGCTATATTAACAACATACAAAGTAGAATTTGAGGCCAAAATACTATGCAACAAAGAGAAACATTTCACAATGATAAAGAGGTCAATACATCAGGAAGATATAACAGTGATAAACATATATACACTTAACAATAGAATGACAAAATACTGTACATGAAGCAAAACCTGACAAAAGGAAAGGAGAAACAGATCATTTAATAATACTTGGAGATATCTATACCCACCCAATAATTGATAGAACTAGAGAGAAAATATTAAGGATACAGAAGACTTAAACAGCATGATCAACTCAATCAAACTGATTTCATAAAACATTCAACTCAATAACTGTAAAACATGCATCCTTTTCCAGTGCATATAAACCATATCCAAAAACATTAAATGCCAACTCATAAAAGTCTTAATGCATTCAAAATGACAGAAATGAAACAAATCATGTTCTTCAGCCACAACTAAATTAAAGTTTAAATCAACAACAGAAATCAGGGAACTCAAATATTTGGAAATTAAACAACACACTTCTAAATAACCCATATATCAAAAAGAAATCAAGTGGTAAATGAGAAAATATTTGAAACTGAACAAAAATAAAGATACAACAAATCAAAATTTATGGGATTAAGCTAAAGCAATGCTTGGGAAAAAATTTATAACTTAAAAACCTATATCAGAAAACACAAAGGACTTCAAGTCAATAACCTAAGATTCCACATCAAGAAATTAGGAAAAGAAGAGTAAACTAAGCCCACAGCAAGCAGAAGAAAGATTATAACTCAGGTTAACAGACCTGAATACAGAAAAATAATAGGAAAAAAAAAAATCAATGAAACTCAAGGTTGATTCTTTGAAAAGGCTAAGAAAGTTCACAAACCTTCAGCTAGTCTGCCCAAGAAAAAAGAAAAAAAGCACACATCACCAACATCAAGGATGAAAGAATGGACACATCACTATTGACCCAAAAGAAATTAAAAGGATTTTGAGGGAATATTATGAACAAACATATGCCAACAAATTAGGTAACTCAGATGAAACAGAAAAATTCTAAGAAAAACCAAAATATTAAAACTCAAGGGGAGGCAAAAAAAATCTATATAATTTCTAATAAGTTAGTTATTAAAATTCTTACGGAGGATATATTTGTGCACTTGAGATAATGTAAGCCTTGAACTGAAGATGCAAGCCAGTGCAATAAGGCACAAAAAGAAATTAAAGGCATTAATTATCTAAAGGAAAGAGTAAAACTGTCTTTGTACGTAAGTATCATGATCCTGTACATAGAAAATTCCATGAAGTACACACACAATTACACAGAGCATAGCAAGGTTCAGGATAGGAGATCAATATACTAAAATCAACTGTATTTCTATAGGTTGGCAACAAAAAAATCCAAATGAAATTAATAAAACAATTCCATTCATACTAGCATAAGAAAACTACTTAGAAATAAATTTAATAAAAGAAGTGCAAGATTTTTATACTGAAAACTAGAGAATCTTTCTGAGAAATTTAAATAAATGTGGAAATAATCTGTTTATAGTCTGAAAGACTTAATATTATCAAGATGGCAACTCTCCTAAAGCAATTTATTTAAAAATAGACCTCTATTAGTGCAATTCCTATCAAAATACCAGCAGGCTTTTTATTATAGAAATTCAAAGCCAATCCTAAAATTTACATGAATATGCAAAGAACCTAGAGTAGTCGAAACAGTTTTGAAAACTTGTATTTCCCAATTTTAAAACTTAATATAAAGCTTTAGTAACCACGACAGTATGATATTGGCAGAAGAAGAGATAAGGCTGGGTGTGGTGGCTCACACCTATACTCCCGGCACTTTGAGAGGCCAAGGTGGGAGGACTGCTTGAGCCCAGGAGTTCAAGACTAGCCTAGGCAACACAGTGAGACCACTCATCTGGTACTACTCATGCCTGTATGAGTCCCCCAGTGACCATTACTCCATAGGCTGTGTATGAATTCTGCTTGGCCATTTGTGCTTGATTATATTAAATTTGAAAATTTGAAAATTGGGCATCAAATCAGGTTTCAACTGTGGCTTTCGGGCAGTGAGTCTAAAGATGGGCAATTAAAGATACACTCTGGCATTCTGGCAGCATGCCCAGTTATTTGGACAACTGATCACGACTGAGATTGGGAAATACCCCAATGTCCCAATGAATGAAAAATCCAGGACTAAGATGGCCTAGGTTAGAACTCTGTGGTTGTCGTTGGAGGCAGTCTCCTAGGAAAGGCCAACTCTGCTGAGGGAAAGGCTCGGCAATCCCTGATGAAACTATAGACAAACACAGAGACACGAGGACGAGAACAGGAGCGGAGAAAACTCCTGCAGAGGAGTAAGCGAGAAGGATGTTTTCTACAATCTATCCACACTCACAGAAGGCTGTTATAATAAGGCTGTGAGTTACTGGCACACAGAGAGAAACACAAGGCAGTGGAGAACAGGAGCTCACTTGATTTACAACAAAGCTGATACTGTATAGCAATGGGTATAGACTCACATGTCAACAAATGGAGCTGAGACCACTGGGTATCCATGTGGTAAAAAAAGAAATCACTACCTTATATCACATCCCCCTCCAAAAAAGCAATTCCAGAATATTATAGACCTAAACCAAAAAAAATGAAACTATAATGCTTCTAGAAAATAATACAGAGGGCCAGGCATGGTGGCTCACGCCTATAATTCTAACACTTTGGGAGGCCAAGGTAAGAGGATTGCCTGAGACCACAGGTTTGAGATCAGTCTGGGCAACTTGGCAAGACCTCATGTCTACAATAAATCAAAAATTAGCTGGGCATGGTGGTGTGCACCTGTAGTTCCAGCTGCTCGGAAGGCTGAGGCAGAAGCATTGCCTAAGTCCAGCGGGTCAAGGCTGAGATGGCTGTGAGTGTGCCACTGCACTTCAGCCTGGGCGACAGAGTGAGACGCTGACTCAAAAGAAAAGAAAAGAATACAGAGGATATATTTGTGCACTTGAAATAAGAAAATGTTTCTTGAGGACACCAAAAATAATATTTCTAAAGTTAAAGAATGATAAATTTGACTATATTATATTTAATAGCTTCTGTTTACCAAAAGACATCAAGAAAGGGATCAAACAAGCAAGAGTGTGGGAAAGCTATTTGCAACACAGACAACCAACAAAGGACTCATATTCAGATATAGAAAGAAAGAACTAGAAATCAGTAGGGATATACTAGATAACCCAGTGAAAAACATGGTAAAACCCAAACAGGTATAGAAAGAATATTCAAATGGGCAGTAAACATAGAGAAAGGTTGTCAAACTCCTTAGTAATTAGGGAATTACACATTAAAACCACAATCATTTGACAAGGATACCAAGACAGTTCAATGGAGAACAAAAAAGCTTTTCACAAAATGGTCTTGAGACATGAAAAAGAGTGATGCTGAAACCCTACCCCACACCATACACTAAAATGATCTCAAAATGGATCAAAGATGTCATTATAAAGGATAAAACTATAAAACTCATAGAAGAAAGCAAAGGTGTAGATCTTCGTGACCCTGAATGACCCAGAATGGTTTCCTAGGTATAACACCAAAAGTACAAGCCATCAATGAAAATATTTATCAACTGGACTTCAAAAACACTATGCTTCAAAAACACTATGAAGAAAATGAATAGATAACCTGAAGAACAGGAGGAAATATTGCTAACTATATATGTGGTAAGGTTCCAGTATCCACAATACATAAAGAACTACAATTAAATAAAAAGACAACCTAATAACTTTTTTAAATGGGCAAAGGTTTTTTAATAGATATTTTTTCAAAGAAGATATACAAATAACCAAAATCTGTGTTTAAGTGGACCCCTGCAGATCAAATCCACGTTTTTCAAGGGTCCACAGTATATGTCTTTTTTTTTTTTTTGAGTTAGAGTCTCACTCTGTCACCCAGACTGGAGAGCAATGGCCACTCCCGGCCACTGCAGCCTCGACCTGCTGGGCTCCAGCGATCCTTCTGCCTCAGCCTTCCAAGTAGCTGGAACTACAGGTGTGCGCTACCACACCCGGCTAATTTTTGATTTACTGTAGAGATGAGGTCTTGCCAAGTTGTCCAGGCGGGTCTTGAACCCGTGGGCTCAGGTAATTCACTCACCTCAGCCTCCCAAAGGCATGGGATTACAGGCTGAGCCACCGAATCCGGCTTTAGGTCACATTTTAAATAATATCTTATAATTTTCTGTGTAGAGATTTACACCATTTTTGGTAGATTTATTGCTAAGAATTTTATTACAATACAATCATGAATGGTATCATCTTTTCAAAATTTTATCTTATTGATTGGTTCCTGAAATAAGAAATCAAATGGATTTTTGACACTGACCCTATATCCAGAAAGCTTGATACATTTATCTATCGATTCTTATAGATAACATATAGATTATTTTGCACTTCTTGTGTATATAGTCATGTTGCCTGGAAATAAAAACAATGTTACATCCTTCTTTCAAATCTTTAGATATTTTATTTCATTTTCATTTTATTTTTCTTCATGTATTGCACCAAGTAGGACTTTTACCAAAATGCTACTTTAAAAATGGAAATAGAAGGCATCCTTTTCTCTCTCCTCCACAATCTCACCAGAAAGGCCTTTAATAGTTCACCAGTAAGTAGAAAGTTTACTGGATAGTTTTTTGAACTGTTATCAGAATAATCATGTTCCCCTTTCATCCTGGTTTGCAGAGATTTTCATCAGAATTGCCATAAATTTCATCAACTGTTTTTTCCTGCATCGCTGTAACCCAGAGGTTTTGGTATGTTGTGTCTCTAATTTCATTTGTTTCAACAAAAATTTTTTATTTCTGCCTTAATTTCAATATTTACCCAAAGGTCATTCAAGAGCAAGTTGTTCAGTTTCCATGTAGTGATATAGTTTTGGGAATTCCTCTTAGTATAGATTTCTAATTTCATTCCACTGTGGTCCCAGAAGATGCTTGGTATAATTTTGATGTTTTAAAATTTATTGAGACTTGCTTTACGGCAAGCATATGGTCTATCTTTGGAGACTATTTCATGAAGAGATAAGAGGAATGTATATTCTGCAGTTGTGTGGGAAGTTCTATACATGTCTGTTAGGTCTATTTGGTCTATAGTTCAGTTAAGTTCAGTGTTGTGCTTCTTTGTTGATTTTTTGCTTCAATGATCCGCCTTGTGATATCAGTGAGGCACTGAAGTCACCCACAATTGTTGTATTGCTATCAATATGTCTTCTAGGATCAAGTGGTGTTTGCTTTATGAATTTGAAAGGTTGGCTGCTTTTTGAATTTGAAAGGTTGGTTGAATTGGAAAGGTTATGAATTTGAAAGGTTGCTCATAGTGTTTGGTGTATACATGTTTAAGATAGTTAAATCTTCTTGGAGCCAAGTGGAGATGGGGGAAGATGCGAACTGGACGTCTGCGGTCGCTTGGAACGGAAGATAGAATGGAGGCTGCAGGCTAGAGCTCCGGGCTTGGAGTTTGCCTCAGATGCTGTGGAACTACAGGAGTCTGAGCAGCAGTACAGGCCTATACCACAGACCTAACATGTTGGTGACCTAACAGGAGGTACTATCTACTGGACCTGAGTTATTATGGAGGAAGTCTAGGAGAAATGTGAAAGGGAAAGTGCAATCCCTAGAAACTGAAGCTGCTTTTGGTCTTTCAAATGACTACTTGTCTTCTCCAGCAGTCATATGTTGATTGAAACAGCTGTCCTTCTACCTCATTTTCTGTAAACACACTTTATTATACTTCATAAGGAAATGTTCATAAAAGTCTGCTTTGGAGTTCCGGTAAGATGGCGATGGCATAGGTGGAATTGTGAGATTCTCCAAATGTGAGTTCCCAAGAAGACTCTTACTTTTCTTCCCCCACCCCCCTGCCCACTGCCAGCCACACCACAATTGTTGAGGCCCGGGTACCCTCAGTCCCACACAGGGACGGATATTGCAGCCCCCGGCTGCTGCTGCTCTACTATACGTGACCCCGGCCCGCGCAGGAGTCTCGGGTCTCATCTCCCTCCCTGGCTACATTGTATCACCCAGCCCCCTGCACCAAGCCACCGGTCACCCAGGGAGGCTCTGGGCACCCGCTCCTCAGATTTACCCGTTCCATTTCTGGGTGAAGTACTCTGTGAGGGGCCCAGGGCCACTCTCGCCACTCACCGCCTGCCCTTTGGAGCTTTGGAGCTCTGGGCCTACCCTGGGCGAGGCACCCAGCAAGCAACTCCATGCTTGTGTAAGGGAACAGCATATCTTAAGGAGGTGCTGATCGGAGGCTGTCAGCTCCAGAGGAGGAAACTCCCAACTCCCTTCTCCAACCCAGCCTGCTGGTAGCACCCCAGATCCAGCACCCAGCTGTGCAGCTGATTCCCAGTGCCTCGCACGCCACCACAGTCCATCATGGTGGATCGCTCAGGGACCCAGACAAGCGGAAAGAAAGGATCCGCGAAAGAGGAGCTGCCACCCCGGCTATTCTCCAGGAAGAGATTTGCACTGCCCCGCCCACCCGCGAGCAGCCACCACCTCGGTCTCTAAGGTAGCGTCACTAAACAGGAGACAAATCCCCTCCCCTACACTGAATCAGACATAGGCAACTAAGCGTTGCAGGCCTCCCAGGCAGCAGGCTAAAAGAACAAACCCAAGCGGTGAGTAAATCTGTCTGCCTGCAATGAAAGCAAAGGGGAGAGGCTAGAGATCAGAGCTGAAGAGACTTCAGACTCTCAGGAAAGATTCCAGAGATAGTCTGATTTCTTATTTTGACTTTTGATTTTATCATTTTGACTGTTTTTTTTGATCATTTTTGTTTGCTTTTTGACTTACACTATCTGTGTTAGGGAAAACACATCAAAAGACTTGATTTTATTGGTCTGTCTTTGTGTAGCTACCAGTATTCTTTAGGGAATTTTGATTGCGTTTTTTTTTTTCACTTCTCTCTGGCCTTGTGTCTCTTTTTCACCTGTTAGTTGGCATGTATGTCTGTTTTCCCTCTCACTCTACTCTCTTTCTAACTTCCTATTGACCCCCCCATCCTCCATTATTTTCCTCTTTTGTACTTCCTTTTGTTCCAGGGACCAAACCTACATCTTGCTGCACAGACAGATTGTAAGACAGTGGGAAATAGGTTCCAGTGTGCTCACACATCTGTTGGTGGATGCTGGAATCAGCATATAGATTCTGAATAACAGCTTCCCCCTCAATTAAACCTCATAACTGCAAAAAATACAGCCCGCAGCCCACACTCTGGCCTCAAAACTGAACAAAGTCACAGGACCTTTATAAAAAAGAACAGGAGATTGCACAAACGAAGAAAAGGCAACCCCACCGTCCCTGAAAAACAGAATTAAAGAAGGGGAGGGAAATGGGGAGAGAGAGAAAAATCTACACAAATAAAGAAAAACCAAAAGAAGAATATGGATCTCTCCCAGACCCCTGGGAGGGCAGACACTGACAAAACTGACTTTGGAATACAGTGAAGAGCCACCAGAGTGACTAGTCTCAAACTACAAACCTAGATATCAAAACATTAATGGAGAGATTAAAAAGAATTGAGGAGAGACAAGAAGAAACTAGGAAGGAGCTGATAACTGAGATAACAGTAATAAAGAATACTGTGAATGAAATCAATAACAAACTGATAAGCATGGAAAGCAGAACTAGTCAAGCCGAAGAAAGAATCTCAGAGCTTGAGGACCAAAATATAGAACTAATCCAAACTGTTAAAAACACAGAAAACAAGCTTAAAAAGACAGAACAAAACCTTCAAGAGATGAACGATTACTTCAAGAGACCGAACCTAAGAGTAATTGGCATTCCTGAGGCAGAAAGAGAGACAGAGACCACACTGGAATGAACTTTCCATGAGATTATTCAAGAAAACTTCCCTTATCTAATCAGTGATGTAAAAATTCAAACACAAGAGATTCAGAGAACCCCTGCAAGACAACAAATGAGAAGGCCAGCTCCCAGACACAATTAGCCTAAATAAAGTAGGTATAAAGGAAAAATTCCTAAAGGCAACAAGAGAAAAAGGCCAGCTCACCTACCATGGAAGACCAATTAGAATAGTAGCAGATTTATCTACAGAAACCCTGCAGACTAGGAGAGCTTGGAGTCCTATCTTCAAAGTCCTAAAAGATAAGCAATTTCAACCAAGAATAACCTACCCAGCCACGCTAAGCTTCATCAGTGAGGGAGAATTAAAATCTTTCCCAGATATCCAATCCCTAAGAACTTACACTGCTACCAGACCAACTCTACATGAAACACTTAAGAAAGTACTAAAAAAGAACAACGTTCTTCACAAGAGTACAGGAAAAAGAATAAAATACACATGAACCAACCCCCAAACCAAAAGAAACACAACAAACCAAGTAGAAGAACAACAACTCTATAAGAACTCTATGATAGGGACCAACTCTCACATTTCAATAATTAGCGTGAATGTGAATGAACTAAATGCACCACTGAAAAGACATAGAATGGCAAAATGAATAAAATATCACCAGCTAATAATATACTGCCTTCAAGAGACACATCTCATTAGAAAAGACACGCACGGATTCAAAGTAAGAGGATGGGAAACAAATTTTCAGGCGAATGGAACACAAAAGAAAGGAGGAGTCGTGATCCTAATTTCAGACAAAATACCATTTAAGCTATCAAAAATTAAAAAAGATAGAGGGTCACTACATAATGATAAAAGGTTCACTCCATCAACAAGAAATATCTATCCTAAACATATATGCACCCAACATAGGAGCCCCAACTTTCATAAAGCAACTTCTAGGAAAACTAAAGAAAGATATTGACTCTAACACCATCATAACCGGGGACTTTAATACCCAACTCACAACCCTAGACAGATCATCAGGACAAAAAAATCAGCAACGAGATCCAACCTCAATGTGACTCTTGACCAAATGAACTTAATTGATACCTACAGAACGCTCCATCCAAAGACCAGAATACACATTCTACACATCACCGCATGGAACGTACTCTAAGATCAACCACATACTTGGCCATAAATCAAGCATAATCAAATTTAAAAGGACCGAAATTTTACCATGCACCTTCTCAAACCACAGTAGAATAAAAATAAACATTAACACCAACAAGGTCCCCCCAAAACCCACAAAGACATAGACACTAAATGGCATGATGCTAAACAACTCCTAGGTCAATGATGAAATCAAAACAGAGATCAAAAGATTCCTGGAAACAAATGAAAATGAAGAAACATCTTACCAAAATCTCTGGGATGCCATGAAAGCTGTAGTAAGAGGGGAATTTATATCCCTACAAACGCACATGAAGAAAATGGAAGGATCCCAAATTAACAGCCTTACAAGCCACCTAAGGAAGCTGGAAAAGTAAGACCACAAAAACCCTAATTTCAGTAAAAGAAGAATCCAGATCACCAAAATAAAAACCCAAATCCAGGACATAGAAGACAAAAAGATAATACAAAAAATCAAGGAAACAAAAAGCTGGT